>NC_091589.1:10181293-10191293 GCF_042767895.1 Penaeus vannamei
ATCGTAACAGGACAATGACGATAAAATCGACGCATATGCAGATGATATACATACATACGTACATGTATACACACATACACGGTCGCACACACGCATGCACATGCACACACACACGCGGACGCATGCACGCACACACACATGTATATGTAAATATATTATATGTATATATATATATATATATATATATATATATATATATATATATATATTTTATATATATATATATATATATATATATATATATTATATATATATATATATATATATATATATATATATATACATACATATATATATACACATATACATATACATATACATATATACACATATATATCTATATCTATCAACCTATCTATCTATCTACACACACACATAGAGAGAAAAAAAAAAAGTGAGAGACAGACAGACACCGAAACAGACAAACAGAAAATAAAAAGACGAAACCCGAGGCATAACCCGCAAATCCTGGAAAGGCACCCAAAGACGCCACAGAACACTTGCTGCCTCATGAATAAATTAGTCTTTTTCTGTTTTTCTTTTTTTTTTTTCTTCTTTTTTCTTTTTTCCTTCATGACTTTCCGCAAAAGGGGGACAGAGTGATGGGGAAGAGCATTTAGAACCAACGCATTAGGGAGGTCAATACAACGCCGCCCCAGGAGAAGACATTATCAAATCAAACGCATTAGCAAATAATAATGATAATAACGATAATAATAAGAAGAATAAAAAATGTGAACGCGAGTACACTAACGACTTTATTAGCAAGCACATCAGTAACAATTTAAATGATATCATTATAAACTTTCTTGATTGTCATACATAATGTCTCTCTGCCTGCCTGCCTGCCTGCCTGCCTGCCTGCCTGCCTGCCTGCCTGCCTGCCTGCCTGCCTGCCTGCCTGCCTGCCTGCCTGCCTGCCTGCCTGCCTGCCTGCCTGCCTGCCTGCCTGCCTGCCTGCCTGCCTGCCTGCCTGCCTGCCTGCCTGCCTGCCTGCCTGCCTGCCTGCCTGCCTGCCTGCCTGCCTCCCTGCCTGCCTGCCTGCCTGCCTGCCTGCCTGCCTGCCTGCCTGCCTGCCTGCCTGCCTGCCTGCCTGCCTGCCTGCCTGCCTGCCTGCCTGCCTGCCTGCCTGCCTGCCTGCCTGCCTGCCTGCCTATCTGTCTCTCTTCTCCGTACAAACGTGATTTTTTCTTTCTCCTCTCTCTTTCCCTCCCTTTCGTGTCTTATATTTCGAAAGACGATTGCTACATAACGACAAATTATGTAATTTCGTTTCATAAGGGAGGAAGAGAAGGAGAGAGAGAGAAGGAAGAAGAGAGACGAAGAGGGAGAGAGAAGGGAGGAAGACAGACAGAGAGAATGAGAGGGAATCAGAAAGAGAGGGAGATAAACAGTAAGAGAGACCAACACAAGAGAAAAAAAAAGACGAGACACAGAAAGGGAGAGAGACAAACAGAAACAGAACCAAAACAAACAGAAACAGAGACACACACAAACAGACAAACACAGATAAAGAAGGACAAACAGGGAGACAAACAACCGAACGTCATTAGCATATCCGAGGCCACGCCCACCCTCAACTGGGTCACTATAACACATGAGCGAGATTCTGCATTATCATAACACACGACCCACGCAGTATATAAACACCATAATTACCTCCTCTATGCGGAGACTACTAATTAACTGCATTCATCCGGGCAACTGCCGTGATATATATACTGGTAGCCTATACTCACTGCTACCATATTCCGATACCAGAGAAAATTAAGGAGAGGTAACGCGCGCACGCACACACACACACACACACACACACACACACACACACACACACACACACACACACACACACACACACACACACACACACACACACACACACACACACGCACACGCACACGCACACGCACACGCACACGCACACGCACACGCACACGGACACTCACACGGTAGTTGTTGAGACAATTATTATCATGTGAGATAAATATGTGTAAATATAAATGCATAAAAGTTATTGCAAAAGTAAATATAAAGGTAAATGTAAAGACAAACAAAAAATAGACACGTATGCACACCTAGGCCTATTGGCATACAGACATCGGACCCCGCCCCACCATCGGTCGCAAAAACACAAAATATATCCATTTAAAAAAAGAAAGAAAGAAAAAAGAAGTAACCATAACATCATCATCACCATCTGATGTACTTGTATCACCATCACACACAACCAACACTAAAGGATATCAATCACACACACACACACACACACACACACACACACACACACACACACACACACACACACACACACACACACACACACACACACACACACACACACACACACACACACACACACACACACACCACATACACACGTACCCCCCCCCCCCCACACACACACACACCCCCCCTCACACACACGCACAAAGTACACCCAAACACACACACACCAAAACCAACAAAACAAAACAAAACCGAACAAATGAGACACCCACCCCCTTAGCCATCATCAGCAATAATAAACATAAATTCCAAGCCACCCTCAGAGAGAGCGAAAAGGGGGGACGGGAACCGGTCTCTGCACCAGCGCGGGCCAGAGGGAAACGGAGGTAAAAGTAAAAGTAAGAGGGAAGATGTATGGATTGAAAAAAAAGAGTGGCGAGAAGGAGAGGGATGAGACAAGGGGGGGGGGGGAATAAGGTGAGAGGAAGCAGGGAATGAGAGGAGGGTGAGAGAGAGAGAGAGAGTGTGTGTGTCTTGCCCCTTCCCCTCTCCTTCCTTCTCCCCTCTACTGTTTTATCCCTCCCCTCATCCTCCATACCCCTCTCCCCTCTCCTCTCTCCTTCCCCCCTTACCCTTACCCCAACCCCTCTCCTCTCTTCCCCCCTTCCCCTCTTACCCCTCCCCTCACCCTCCATAACCCTCTCCCAACCCTCTCCTTCCCCCTTCCCTTCCCTCTCTTCCCTCACTTACCCAACCTCCCTCTCCTTCCCCCTCTTACCCCAACCCCTCTCTCCTTCCTCCCTTCTCTTCCCCTTCCCTTAATAACCCCTCTCTCCTTCCCCCTTCCTTACCTCAACCCCTCTCCTTCCCCCTTCCCCTTACCCCAACCCCTCTCTCCTTCCCCCCTTCCCCTCTCTTCCCCCCTCCCCTCTCTTCTTCCCCTCCCCTCTCCCCCCCCTTCCCCTTACTTCTTCCCCTGAGGGGCAATATCTTGCAACAGGGGAAATGGATGCAACGAGAAGGTACATTTTTGAGTAATTGCAACGCTCTGCAATACATTATGCCCTTGCAATACCTGGATTAAAGTGCAAAAGCCGGGGAAGCGAGAGCGAGATAGAAATAAACAGAAAAGATAGATATGCAGAGAGACAGACTGGGGTTGCGGGATAGATAGATGGATCCGTAGATAGGTTGATAAAACAGACTGATAGATAAGACAGATAAACGGATACATAGGTAGGTAGATAAATAAAGAGACAGAAAGAAAATGAGTGAGTGGGTGAGATAAGAGATAGAATGCGAAAGAAATAGAGACAGATAGATAGACAGACAGAGATGGATAGAGACAGATAGATATATATATATAGATAGATAGATAGATAGATAGATAGATAGACAGAGAAAGAGAAAGAGAAAGAGAAAGAGAAAGAGAAAGAGAAAGAGAAAGAGAGAGAGAGAGAGAGAGAGAGAAACAGAAAAAGAGAGAGAGAGAGAGAGAGACAGAGAGAGAGAGAGAGAGAGAGAGAGAGAGAGAGAGAGAGAGAGAGAGAGATTGTGACAGACAGACAGGAACAGCATCACAAGCCCCACTTCTTCGGTACAAACTTATAAGCAACTCTCGCACCTGTACCTTTATATAACGACCACCTGTTTGACCTGACCACAAGTAGAGGGATGAGCCGTGGGCTGTCTCTACCTGCTGTAGCTAGTCTGTCTGTCTGTCTGTCTCTCTCTCTCTCTCTCTCTCTCTCTCTCTCTCTCTCTCTCTCTCTCTCTCTCTCTCTCTCTCTCTCTCTCTCTCTCTCTCTTCGTTTCACTGTGTGTGTGTGTGTGTGTGTGTGTGTGTGTGTGTGTGTGTGTGTGTGTGTGTGTGTGTGTGTGTGTGTGTGTATGTGTGTGTGTGTGTGTGTGTGTGTCTCTTTGTGTGTGTGTCTCTTTGTGTGTGTGTGTCTCTTTGTGTATGTGTGTCTCTTTGTGTGTGTGCGTGTGTGTGTGTGTGTGTGTGTGTGTGTGTGTGTGTGTGTGTGTGTGTGTGTGTGTGTGTGTGTGTGTGTGTGTGTGTGTGTGTGTGTGTGTGTGTGTGTGTGTGTGTGTGTGCGTACATATATGCGTGTGCGTTTTGAGAGTGCACGAGAGAGAATAAAAGTCAGTCACAGATTCCTTCAACATGATCAATATGAGTAAAGGTCGCTCATTTCTTATTCATTTTTTCAAGCAAGCTCTATAAGAAAAAAAAATCCAAAATACAGAAATCATTAGTAATAATAATAATGGTAATAATAATAATAACAATAATGATAACAATAACAACAATAACAAAAATAATAATAACAATAACAAGAACAAGAACAGCAATAATAATAATAATAATAATAATAATAATAATAATAATAATAATAATAATAATAATAATAATAATAATAATAATAATAATAATAATAATAACAATAACATCAATATAATAATAACAATATCACTCATGTGGGGCGACAAGGTAATTACGATATTTCTAATGATAACCATGAAAATAACAAAATAGTAACAATAACCAATAAAGTCTATTACAAGTAAACCAAAAATAACAAAATAGTAACAATAAACAATAAAGTCTATTACAAGTAAACCAGCAATAACAATAACAATTAAAATATCAATAATACAAATAGCAGAAACAACAATAACAATAATAGTAACAATAATTACCGTCAACATAATAATGATAATATTCGAAACAATAACAAAAACAACAAAAATAAACAAACAAACAATAATATTAAGAACAACTACAACAATAAAATTATTAATAGTAGTAGTACATAATAATAATTGTAATAACAATAATATCAATAATACCAACATATAACAATAACAATAATAATAATAATAATAATAATAATAATAATAATAATAATAATAATAATAATAATAACAATGACAAAAAAAATAGTAATAACAATAGTAATCAAAATAATATCAATAACAACGATGATAGTAACAGCATCAACAACAACAGCAACAGAAACAACAACAACAACAACAAAAATATTAACAACAACAACAATACAGAAAAAAGAGAAGTACGCCCCCCCCCCCCATATAGCACCAGCCGCCGTTCGGTTCCCTGTAGCATAGCATCGCCCATCCAAGTGACCTTTAAGCCAGTCCTCTAACAACGCTTTCGAACAAATGGAAGCGAAATGAAGGGGGGGGGGGGGAGGTCCTCACCTGAATAAGGAAAGCGATTTTTTTAAGGGGGGGGATCCTACTTACACATGTGTCTATCCATTCCTGTCTATCTATCATCTATATTATATCTCCCATCTATACCTATGTATCTGTGTGCATGTATGAATGTATGTATGTATGTATGTATGTATGTATGTATGTATGTATGTATGTATGTATGTATGTATGTATGTATGTATGTATGTATGTATGTATGTATGTATGTATATATGTATGTATGTATGTACACACAGACACAGACACACACACACACACACACACACACACACACACACACACACACACACACACACACACACATATATATATATATATATATATATATATATATATATATATATATATATATATATATACATATTCATACACACACACAGAATTTTACCTTGCGAAAGTGACAAAAATCCGTGATGCCCAAACGTAACCAAAAGAAAACACAGAAACAACTGCGAAGACGGACACAGCATCCAAGAACAAAAACAAAGAAACGTACAAGCTAAATAGAACTCTCCTCCACCTCCTCCTCACCATCACCAACCCTTGTCATCATCGCCTTCATCGTCACCATCCCCAACGTCACTATCATCACCGTCACCATCGCCTCCCCCCATCATCGTCATCATCAGCACGCCATCCTCATCCCCCCCCCCCACCCCACCACCACCACCATCGCCATCCACACGATCACCAACATCATCCTCAACACCTCCCCCCCCCCTCTTCCCCAACCAACGTCATCCTCATCGCCAACATCGTCGCCAACGTCTGACCTCCTGCCACGTCTTTCACTTTCAAAAGGATGACCGAAATGTCACCATCCGTCCGGCGACAATTCTCACCATCGCCAGCCATCCATCCATCCATCCATCCGCCCCGCCGAGTGTCGCCATGCAATCCACATCCTTGCGAGTGGATGAGGAATCGAGAGAACACACACATGGTCCATGATCCTCACGAGTGGATGCGGAATGACGAGAACACACCTCATTCTTACGAGTGGACGAGAAATGCGGTTTATATTTCTTAAGAGTGGATGAGAAATAAAGAGAACACACATCATTTTTACGAGCGGATGTGAAACAGATACCACACATACAGTTTAGAATTCTCACGAGTGGATGTAAAATGAGAACATACATCATTCCTACGAGTGGATGAGAAATAAGGACACTAAACATACGGTTGATAATTCATACGACTGGATGAAAAGAAAAAAAGAAAAACGAAGAGAACACACACCATTCTCACGAGTGGATGAGAAATAGACACCACACATAAGGTTTATAATTCTTACTAGCGGATGAGAAATGAAGAGAATACAAAGCGGTTTATAATTCAAGTGAGACAAAGAATAAACAGGAATACATAAACAACACAAATATATTTCCCTTTTCTTAGATTACATAACGTTTAGACATTGCTGTAACAAAACCCTGGGAGGAGGGAAGAAAAGGGGAGAAGAGAGAGAGAGAGAGAGAGAGAGAGAGAGAGAGAGAGAGAGGGAGAGAGAGAGAGAGAGAGAGAGAGAGAGAGAGAGAGAGAGAGAGAGAGAGAGAGAGAGAGAGAGAGAGAAAGAAAGAGAGAGAAAGAGAAGCGAGTGAAAGAGAGAGAGAGAGAGAGAGAGAGAGAGAGAGAGAGAGAGAGAGAGAGAAGAGAGAGAGAGAGAGAGAGAGAGAGAGAGAGAGAGAGAGAGAGAGAGAGAGAGAGAGAGAGAGAGAGAGAGAGAGAGAAAGAGAGAAAGAGAGAAAGAGAGAAAGAGAGAAAGAGAGAAAGAGAGAGAAAGAGAGAAAGAAAGAAAGAGAGAGACAGACAGAGAGACAGAGAGACAGAGACAGACAGAGAAACAAACAGACAGACAGACAGAGAGAGGAGAGAGAGAGAGAAAAAAAGAACAAGTTTCCCAGCTCCTCCTTTCACTTCACTTCACTTCTTCCAGTAGGATCCGTCGGCCGATTTCCTTTCCGCTGCTGGACAGGGATTCCTTCGGGCTCCCTCGGGATACTGGACGGACACACACACACACACACGTAGGATACTTCTCGAGTTCTCCTTCGGGGTTTAAAACACAGAGCGTCGAAAAAAATAGGAGGAGGTGGGTGGCAAAGAGGAAGAGGTGGAGGAGGAGGAATAGGAAAAAGAGAGGAGAACGAGGAGGAAAAGGAGGAGGAAGAGATAGAGAAGGAGGAATAGGAAAAAAGAGAAGGAGCAAGAGGAGGAGGAGATAGAGGAGAAGGTGGAGGAGGAGCAGGAGGAAGAGGAGAAAAATATAGAGGAAGAGGAAGAGGAGGAGAAAGAGAAAGAAGAAGAGGAAGAGGTAGAAGTAGAGGAGGAGAAGGAGGAGGAAGAAGGGTTACATGGAGGACAAGGAGGAGGACGTGACGTGGAAGCGGACACGTAAAAGAATAAGGATAAAGAAGGAAAGGAAAAGACAGGAACAAAATATACATCGAAGGAGTCGAAAAAGGATATACGACAGTCCAGACTCCCTCACACTTTTTCTCCTTTAGTCCAGTTCCTTGGGGGGGGGAAGCGCACCGCCAATGAAGGAGGAGGAGGAGGAGGAAGAGGAGGAGGAGCTGGAGGCGCAGGAGGCGAATCCCACAAGAAGTCCTTCCAGCCTCCTTCACAGCCACCGCTTAGTGCGAAGGACTGGCCGCGAGTCCCTCGAAGCGGCGGCCCAAGCACCAAACACTAGCCCGGAGAGTCCTTCCTTCCACCGCTTGTATTAAAAAAATAAAAAATAAAATAAATCCCAATCCCAATAATCGTATCAATAACAACCATACGATTAATGATACGAAGAAGACACAAGAACACACTAGAGTATATCTCCTCTCCTCTCCTCTTCTCCTCTTCCTTCGCTCTTCTCGTACGAGAGTTTTACACACTCCCGCGACACAGACACACACGCAAAACTTTCCCTTTTTTTAAAAAGAAAACACTATGAGCACCATAAAAGCCGACGTGACACGTGGGGAAAATTCAGATAAAAAAAGAGATATATACGTATATGTTATATAAAACGCACAGGCACAAACGCGCACACTTGCCACACACCACAACTTTCTGACGGTGTTTCGCGGAGCACACACTGAGCGCGCGCAGTTACCACGAGGCCAGGCGGCACACTAACATACACACTCGTCACCGACACACTGACACACGCACCTACACACACACACACACGCACCGACGGACGGACGGACGGACGAACGAACTAACGCACGTACACACACACACACACACGCACACACACAGCGCCGCG
This sequence comes from Penaeus vannamei, assembly GCF_042767895.1. Taxonomy (NCBI): domain Eukaryota; kingdom Metazoa; phylum Arthropoda; class Malacostraca; order Decapoda; family Penaeidae; genus Penaeus; species Penaeus vannamei. Next base: position 10,190,031 of record NC_091589.1, read on the forward strand.
CGACCACCACCGCCACCAACACTAACCAGCACTCTCACTCACTCAGATTGTCTCGCGTACACACACGCATACATGCATACATACAGATATACATACGTACGTACGTATGTACATACAAACATGCATACATACATACATACACATATACAAACGTAAACACACCTTCAATCACTTTCTCACTTATATACACAGTCTTTCTCTCTCTCTCACCCCATTCCTCTCCCTCTCTTCCTACCTGTCTCTCTCTCTCTCTCTCTCTCTCTCTCTCTCTCTCTCTCTCTCTCTCTCTCTCTCTCTCTCTCTCTCTTCTCTCTCTCCCTACCCCCCATCTCTCTCACTCTCTCTTTCTCTCCCTACCTCTCTCTCTCCCTACCTCTCTCCCTACCTCCCCCTCCCCCTCCTCCCCCTCCCCCTCCCCCTCCCCCTCCCTCCCTCCCCTCCTCCCCTCTCCTCCCTCTCTCTCTCCCTACCTCCCCCTCTCCCTCTCTCTCCCCTACCTCCTTTCCTCTCCTCTCCTACCTCCTCCCTCTCCCTTTCTCCCCTACCTCCCACTCCCTCCTCTCCTCTCTCTCCCTCTCCCCTCTCTCTCCCTACCTCCCTCTCCCTCTCTCTCTCCCACCTCCCTCCTCCCTTTCTCCCTACCTCCCACTCCCCCTCTCCCTCGCTCTCCTACCTCCCTCTCCCTCTCCCTCTCTCTCCCTACCTCCTCCCTCTCCCTTCTCCCTCTATCTCCCTACCTCCCCTCTCCCTCTCCCTTTCTCCCTACCTCCCACTCCCTCTCTCTCCCTACATCCTCCCTCTCTCCCTCTCCCTTTCTCCCTACCTCCCCTCCTCCCTCTCCCTCTCCCTCTCCCTACCTCCCACCCCAACACAGATCTCACCCCAAACACACACAACCCCCCTCTTTCACACACCCCTCCAACCCCCCTCCCCCAACAACTCCCCTCCTCCTATACCCACTCTCAACTACGCTTTACATCCCCATACGCAACTACGCTGAACAGAATTACACACACACACACACACACACACACACACACACACACACACACACACACACACACACACGCACACACACACGCACACACACACACACACACACACACACACACACACACACACACACACACACACACACGCACACACACACACACATACAACCTTATCGCCTTATCGGATTGTGTAAGATTGTGTGTCTCCACGTGCGTGCATGTGCGTGTGCGCGCGTATATGTGTGTATGTTTGTGCATGTACATACGTACA
>NC_091589.1:10193793-10208793 GCF_042767895.1 Penaeus vannamei
ACACACACACACACACACACACACACACACACACACACACACACACACACACACACACACACACACACACACACACACACACACACACACACACACACACATGCATTAACTTCACAACTGAATAATGACAAGACTATGTTCAAAAGCTGTTTTGAACATCCCATCATTAATCATTATGATAAAAGGATCCTAAACTGCAGATGACGAACAAACGAGACATGAACAAAAGAACAGGAGAATAAAATAACAGATGAACAATTGAAGAGATAAAAGAGGGAAATAACACGAAAGCAAGATAACAGATGAACGAGTGAACACGAAAATACAAAAGAGATGAACAAAAAAAAATAGTTGAACAAGTAAACAAATGAACAAGCGAACAGATAAATGACCAAAACAACCAAAAACAAAAAAAGAAAAAACAACAACAGATGGACATATGAACAAGAGAACAGATGAACAAATAAACAAGAGAACACCTACAATAAACTTGCCACACGACAGATGACACAAACAACAAAATAATAATCACCTTCAACATAATAACACATTTTCCTCTAACACTCACATTTACAACACAGCCTAACCGTTCGGATTATCCAGGCTAAATCATCTCCTTGAATTATCCGAATATACAAGGCGGGAGTAACTTTAAGCGCATGATAAAACAAAATAAATGCGAATAAGAAAAGCGAAAATTAATATACGAAAAAGTAAATAAGATTACATGAATAATTAAGCATAAGACGAACGTGTATATATCCTCATATATATACATATACATGAATATATATACATATACATGTGTGTATATAACATAAAGTAAAATAATATAAAATAATATAACAAAACATAATATATATATATATATATATATATATATATATATATATATATATATGTATGTAGATATAGATATATAGATATATAGATAGATAGATATATAGATAGATAGATAGATATAGATAGATAGATAGATATAGATAGATATAGATTGATAGATATAGATACATATATAGTTAAGAGAGACAGACAAATAGACAGAAAAACTAATTCATCTTCATTACCTTTTGAACAGCTCCAGAATATGCACGAACATTTACGTGCAAGTGCGTGCGTCCGTGCGTGCGTGTGCGTGTGACGGAATCTTTTTTTAAAGGAATCCCCAAAAGGAGGACTGCAATGGCGATGATGACGATAACGAGGAAATATTCTCGCACATGAGATGAACGCCCAACGGGGAACGCAGCTCGGATCAAGGAAGATGTCTGAAGAATTCTCTCTCCTTCCCTACCTCTTGCTTCTTTGCGCTCTCTCTCTCTCTCTCTCTCTCTCTCTCTCTCTCTCTCTCTCTCTCTCTCTCTCTCTCTCTCTGTGTCTCAATCTCTCAATCTCTCAATCTCTCAATCTCAATCTCTCCCTCATCTCCTTCTCAATCTCAATCTCTCTCTCTCAATCTCTCTCTCTCTCTCTCTCTCTCTCTCTCTCTCTCTCTCTCTCTCTCTCTCTCTCTCTCTCTCTCTCTCTTTCCCTCTTCCTCCCTCTCTCTCTCTTCTTCTTCTCCCTCTTCCTCCCTCCTGTCAATGTTTCTCTTCCTCCCCCTCTTCCTCTTTCTTCCTCCCCTTCTTCCTCTTCCTCTTCCTCCCACTCCTTCCTTAAGAAAATGTTCCTATTCCTACCACCAAGAAACAAGATGACCATTATGAATCTACTAATAATAGCGAAGGCGATGACTTTAACAGCATTCCCTCCTCTCCTCCCTCCCTTCTCTCTCCTCTCCTCTCCCTCTCCCTCTCCCTCTCTCTCTCTCCTCTCTCTCTCTCTCTCTCTCTCTCTCTCTCTCTCTCTCTCTCTCTCTCTCTCTCTCTCTCTCTCTCTCTCTCTCTCTCTCTCTCTCTCTCTCTCTCTCTCTCTCTCTCTCTCTCTCTCTCTCGCCTGCTCGCTCGCTCCCGCCTGCTCGCCTCTGCTCGCCTGCCTGCCTCGCTGCCTCTCGCTCTCTGCTTCGCCTGCTCCTTTTTTTTCTTTCTCTCTCCTTTTCCTTCTCCCTCTATCCCTATCCTTCTTATGTAAATGTACCTTTTCTTCCCACTAAGATACACGGGAGACCAATCCGAGAATCTTACTAATCAAAAGGATTACGAAAAGATTTACATATTGCAAGATCAACCAAGTACTGGAATGACTTCATGGTAAACATTACCGTTCCAGCCTGTCCTCTCCCCTCCCCTTCCCCCCTTCCCCCCGCTTCCAGCTTCGCATTCCAGCTTGACCCCCTCCCACTCTCTCCATTCCCCCGCTTCCAACTTGACCCCTCTCCCTCCCCTCCCATTCAACTTCGCATTCCAACTTGACCCATCCCTCCACCTCCCCCTTCCCCCCATTCCAACTTAACCCCTCCCCTCCCCCCATTCTCCCGCTTCCAACTTCGCATTCCAACTTCCAACTTGCAACTTGACCCCTCCCCCAATCCAACTTGACCTCCCCTCCCCCTCCCCCCATTCTCCCGCTTCCAACTTCGCATTCCAACTTCCAACTTGACCCCTCTCCCCCATTCCAACTTGACCCCCCCCATTCCCTCCCTTCCAACTTCGCATTCCAACTTAACCCCACCCTCTTCCCCTCCCCATCTCCCCCTCGCCAAACACACGCAAAGGAAGTCTCATCGCCGCCCCAGCCGCTGCCCCCACGAGCCCGTCTACCGTTCCGCCGTCGCCGCCCCCGCCGGACCCTCTCACCCTCGCGCCCGTACCCGCCAACCCTCCCTCCCTCCCTCCCTCCCTCCCTCTCTCTCTCATCTATCTACTTATCTATCTATCTCTCCCGCCCACTCCTTACGACCCGATCGGTAACCTACCTACACGACACGACTTTCGGCTCCTTCTCTGATCGATAATGTTGGTATTCTATTACCTCTGTCTGTCTGTCTATCTGTCTTTTCTTTCTCCTCTTTTTTTCTTTTTCTTTTCTTTCCTTTTCTTTTGTTCTTTTTCTATCTCCATCTCCGTCCCTTCCCCTCTTTTCCTCTTTCGTCTTCTATTCCTCTTCCTTTCTCCTCTCTTTTTTCTTCCCTCCCCAAGCTTCCTCCTCTTCCTTACTCTCCCTTACCCTTCCCCTCCACCCTCTCCTCTCCTTCCCTCCCTCCCCCTTCCACCCTCAAACCTCTCCCTTCCCTCACCCCCTCCACCACCTTCCCCAACCCTCCCTCACCCCCTCCCCTCCCTCCCCTATTTTCGCATTCGCCCTAGCGTGAACAGCAGCTCGGAAAAGGTCAGCCTGGTCAATATCTAGGTCAAGAAGAGGTCATACACTCTTATAGACAGCGAGGAGAAAGATCAAAAGAAAGGGGGGGGGGAGGCCGGAGGGGGAGGAGGTGATGGGGGAAGGGGGAGGGGGGAGCCCGGAGGAAGGAGGGGAGAGGAGGGTATTGCAGGTTTATGGGATGGGTGGAGGGGAGGGTGCGAGCAGTAAGGGAGAGGGGAAGAGGGAGGGGGGGAGGGTAAGTGTGAGGGAGAAGTGAAAGGGGAGAGGAACTAAGCGTAAAAAGAGGGAGAGGAAGAGGGAAAGGGCGAGAAAGAGGGAGAGAAAGAGAGGAGGAAATAAACATAAGGGAGAGAAACAGTGCACGCGTAAGGGAGAGAGGAGAAGGGGAAGGGAGGCAAGGGAGTATGGAAGGCGTGGGGGGTGGGGGGTGGGGGGATGGGGGGTGGATAGAAATGTCAGCACATGTAAAAGTTTCTAAGAATTAATAACGAGGCGAGACACTTCTGAGGTGCACATGACTGAGTTTTCAGATAAAAGAGACAAGCAGGTGTGTGTGTGTGTGTGTGTGTGTGTGTGTGTGTGTGTGTGTGTGTGTGTGTGTGTGTGTGTGTGTGTGTGTGTGTGTGTGTGTGTGTGTGTGTGTGTGTGTGTGTGAGTGAGTGAGTGAGTGAGTGAGTGAGTGAGTGAGTGAGTGAGTGAGTGAGTGAGTGAGTGAGTGAGTGAGTGAGTGAGTGAGTGAGTGAGTGAGTGAGTGTGAGTGAGTGAGCGAGTGAATATGTGAGTATGTGTGCGTGCTTGCGTGTGTGCATGCGCGCGTGTATGCGTACGACCCGAGCAACAACGTAAGTCCCCGCACGTGTACATTCGCGTCCACAGCAGTCTCTCTCCCTACCCGCACATGTACACCAGCCTATGTATATATATCCGGCACACCCCCGCCCACGCCCACGACCTCACCTACACCCCCCCCCACACACACTCATCCCCCCCCGCCCACAACTCACACCCACACCCCCGCCCACGCCAACACACACACCCACACCCCTCCTCAACCCCCAACCTCACCCCTCACCCGCCCCACAACCTACACCCCGCCCACGCCCACGCCTATCCGTGATCGCACAAGTATGTCCGTGAGATGTTTTTCCTTCTTTTTTTCTCTCTCTCTTTTTCTCCTCCTCTGCGTCTGTTGACTTTTTAGCAGGACAGGGAAGTAGGCCAACCGCCTTGACCTTAAGCAGATAAAGTCTTTTTTACTCTTGTTATCTTTTATTTATTTATCTTTTTATTATCATCATTATTATCTTCTTTTTTTAATTCCTTAATCTGTGACATCTTTTCTTCCTATTCCTGTCTTGTTTATTCTTTTTCCCATTACTTTTCTATCTATCGACCTATCTTCATTTAAAATTCAGACATTATTATTATTTTTTTAAAATCATTCTTCAATTCGTTAAGAAGAAACACCTTCTTATTCTTGCTATTGTTTCCTCTCCATCTTTCTCTTCTTCATTCGAGAAGCGCAAACTCATAAAAAGAAAACAATAAATAATTAATACACAAACGTTCCATTAAACTACATAAACGACAATTACCTTTTCCTCTTTTTTTATTCTTTTTTCTCTCTCATTCCTTTCTTTCTTTTTCTCATTCCGTTCCCTCTTTTTCATTGTTTCTCGTATTCCTTTCCTTCTTTCTTTGTCTCCTTCCTTTCCCTTTTATTTATTTTTTCTCTAATTTCTTTCATTTTTCTCTCATTCCTTCCTTTCTTTTTCTCCTTCCTTTCCCTTTTTTATATTTTTCTTTCATTCCTTCCTTTCTTTCTCTCTTTCTCTCATTCCTTTCCCTTTTATTTTTTCTCTCATTTTTCTTTCTTCATTCGTTTCTCTCATTCCTTTCCCTCTTTTCTTATTTTTCTATTTCTTTCCTTTCCATCTTTCTCATTCCTTTCCCTCCTATTTTAATTTTTTCTCTCATTCCTTTCTTTCTTTCATATTTCCCTCATTCCTTTCCCTCTTTTATCTTTGTCCTCTCATTCCTTTCTTTCTTATTTTCCTCATTCCTCTCTTTTATATTTTTCCTCTCATCATTCCTTTCTTTCTCTCATTCCTTTCCCGCTTTTATATTTTTCCTCTTATTCCTTTCCCTACTTTTTCTATATTTTCCTCCCAATCCTCTCTTTCCTTCTTTCCCTTTTTCTCTTCTTTTTTTCTCTCTTTCTCTTCTGTGTTCATGTCTCGACGCCTCCGAGCCGGATTTGTGATCAATTCGAGGCTCAGATTCTTTACAAAAGGAAAATAAAAAAAAATAAAAAAAAATAAATAGGACACATACCAATCATCGTATTAAGGTCAACCAAAGAAAGAAAGAAAGAGAGTAGGAAAGAAAAAGCAAGGAAGAAAGGAAGAAAGAAAAGAGGGAGATAAAGAGAACAAGAAAGGGAAGGGGTGAAGGGAGGGAGAGAGGGAGAGGGGGAGGGAGACGGAGAGGGAGAGGGAGAGGGAGAGGGAGAAGGAGAGAGGGAGACGAGAGAGGGAGAGGGAGAGGGAGAGGGAGAGGGAGAGGGGGAGAGAGAGAGAGAGAGAGAGAGAGAGAGAGAGAGAGAGAGAGAGAGAGAGAGAGAGAGAGAGAGAGAGAGAGAGAGACGAGACAGAGAGAGAGAGAGAGAAGAAACAACGAAAGAAAGAAAGAAAAGAGAAAGAAAAAAGAAAAAGAAAGGGAGAGAAAGAGATAAATAAAAACAATTCGAGTCAGAAAAAGAGAAAGAAAGAGAAAAGAATCACGAAATAAAACGAAAAATAAAGAGAAAGACACGCGAAAAATAAGAGAAAGGGCACGAGAGACAGAGAGAGCACGAGAAAGAGAGCAACCCCCACAGCACAATTCCTCTCTCTCTCCCCTTTTCCCCCTTTTCCCTCTTTTCCCTCTTCCCCCTTCCCCCCCTCCCCCCCCCCTCTCTCTCTCTCTCTCTCTCTCTCTCTCTCTCTCTCTCTCTCTCTCTCTCTCTCTCCCTCCCTCCCTCTCTCTCTCTCTTCCTCCCTTCCCCCTCTCTCCCCCTCTCTCTCTCTCTTTCTTTCTTTCTCGCTCTCTCTCTCTCTCTCTCTCTCTCTCTCTCTCTCTCTCTCTCTCTCTCTCTCTCTCTCTTTTCAGGTCCGGCAGCCACGTGCAACTGACGCGAAGCAACCGAGTCTTTGGGAGGCAAGTTCTTGAAGGGGGTGTTCTTCCATCTATCTGTGTCTCTCTTTATCTTTCTCTATTTCGTTATCTCTTTCTCTTTCTATCTCCCTCGCTCTCTCTGTGTCTCTGTCTCTCTCGCTCTTCTGCAAGCATTATTCCTTCTGTATCCTCCTTCAAGCTCTCTCTCTCTGTCTCTGTCTCTGTCTCTGTCTCTCTCTGTGTCTCTGTCTCTGTCTCTCTCTGTCTCTCTCTCTCGCTTTCCTCCAAGCATTACTCCTGAATCCTCCTTCTAGCTCTCTCTCTCTCATTTCCTCCCTCTCTCTCTCTCTCACTCACTCTCTATCTCTCTCCCTTTCTCTTCCTCTCCCCCCCGTCTTTTGTCTCAATAAACTTGTCAAAGTCAAAAAAGTCCCCCCCTCCTTCCCCCTCGTCTTCCCTCTCCTTCCTTACTTATTTGCTTGAAAATCCTCACCAATCCTACATATCCTTCAGGACTCCTCCCCCCTTTACCTGGAGTCTCCCCCACCCCATTAACCCCCACCTCTCTCACCACAACAACGTTGCCATATGACGATCCCTGTTACAATCTTTTCGTGTTTTATGGCAATATTCTTTGGTTCCCGCTCCGTCAAATTCATGTATTCGGGCGTAAAGATATGGCAGAAATGACATATACACAGAGAAGTACCAATTAATGAATAACCTACCCGTTTTAAATAATAAAAAACACACCAAAAAAGAGCGTCGTGGCAACCCCATACCACCTGTTACAATAACGCTGGAGCGATGTTGCCCTCTAGCAGGGTTCGCTAAATTCCTGGTGCTCTTTTTTTTCTTTCACACACAAAGTTATCTCCAAAACCAGGAAGGAAAATAAATAAAAGGCTCCAAAACCTGATCCAATTCCCGACCGACAAATAACCACCGATCTAATTAGCAAGCAAAACGATAACACACGCGCGGGAGAACACGAAAAGAAGAGATTAAAAAAAGAAGACACGGTGAACATAACGCGCAAAATCTGAGCGGGGCGAAACTTCTGGAAAACTCTGGAATCCAGGGACGATGAAGGACTAATAAATAACACGCACGTAACGGCTGCTCGAACTTCCTCCCTTTTAATGCCTTTGTCCACCGTGGGTTTAAACGAGTTGCGAGACTTGCTAAAAATCAAAGGTTAATACCAATATGTAAAAAGTACGTATGCCTTAGAGGCTGCTGCAGCAATGGGTGAAATTTCAACACCGTGTTGGCACGCACAAGCGCGGGCGGGCATACGCAAGCAAAAACATATACACATATATATAACGACACGAAAATATACACGAAGACTGAGAGTCAGAACTGTCAGATACAGACACACACACACACACACACACATACACACACACACACAGACACACACACACAGACACACACACACACGCACTCGCACACACATGCACTCGCACACATACATACATACATACACACACTCACCCCCCCCCACACACACACATACACACTCCACACAACCCCGCCCCCCACACACACACACACGTGGGAAGACCGACAGCCATGAATAATTCCCCTTCCTCCCCCTCCCCTCCCCCTCCCACCCGGGCGTGGGACCCTCGTGAGCAACAGGCAAGAGCAACTCCAGTCCAGGTGTTTGTGCAGCGATAGCACGAGTTCGGGCAACTTCCTCGAGGTATGCGACAGTACAGCACGCTTGCAGGCGGACACACGCACGTACTTTTGGATCTGCCTGCGATAGGTCCTGGGGAGAGGGTGGGATGGGGGTGGGGGGTGGGGTGGGGGGGGAGTAGGGGGTAGGAGGGGAGGTGGATAAATTGGGGATACTGGTTTTATTTGCTCTTTTTTATTATCTCTCTCTTTCTATTTCTCTTTCCTTCTCTTTCTTTTCCTCCCTCTTTACTTCTCCCTCTCTCCTTCTCTAGCTCTCTATTACTTCCTTTCTTCCTTCTTTCCCTCTCAAATACACACGCACGGCCGCACGCACAACACACAAGCAGCCCCCCCAAACACACACGCACATAACACATACAAAAACAAACACACAAACATCCACATACACACACACATACACACACACACACACACACACACACACACACACACACACACACACACACACACACACACACACACACACACACACACACACACACACACACACACACATACACACACGCACACACACGCACGCACGCATACACACACAAGCACCCCTCCCCAACCCCCCCACACACACACACACAAACAACATAATGTCAACAAAGCAGGATCCCGGCGCCACACGATCCGCTAACGAACAAATCACGGCATCAATACCACGCAATCCCACCTCGTCTCTCGTGGCAACAAATGCGCATACTAAAATTACCAAATCTAGTTCTTTGTCACTTTTTTTTCGTTCTCTCTCTCTGCGTTCCTTTGTAATTTCAAATCCATTATTTACTATTACTTGCATTTTACAAACAGCTTTTATCTCTTGTTTCACCGTGCGGATTACGTCACGTGTGCCTAACATCTTTTTTTTTTGTACCGATTACTTGTCGTTTTCTCGCTTTCTCACCCGAATTCATTATATAAAAAAACAACCATAGTACTGAGAGGATTCTATAAACCTTATTATCAATTTCCGTGAGAAAAAAAAACATCAACAAACAAAATTGGACAAAAATAGCAAAACACCCCTAGTCGGCAACACCGTTTTTCGAAAAAAGAGTTGCCGGCGTCACAACAATTTCGGTTTTTGACAACATCCTGATGGTTACGGTCCCGTGATTTATTCCATTTTTCCCTCTCGTCAAATTACGTCCTCATTATCCACGCAGAGCAAAGCGTCGACGCAGGATCTTCAAAACCTTGAAAATGGTTCCCGATGATGTGCCACTCGCTTATCTCTCCTTGCGCTTATCTTTCCATGAGCTTATCTTTCCATGGCCATGATCTCATCTTTCCATGAGCTTATCTTTCCATGTCCATGAGCTTATCTTTCCATGTCCACGACCTTATCTTTCCATGCGCTTATCTTTCCATATCTTTCTGTCCACGACCTTATCTTTCCATGTCCATGAGCTTGAGCTTGACCTCATCCATGTCCATGACCTCATCTTTCCATAAGCTTATCTTTCCATGTCCATGACCTCATCTTTCCATAAGCTTATCTTTCCATGTCCATGACCTCATCTTTCCATGTCCATGACCTCATCTTTCCATAAGCTTATCTTTCCATGTCCATGACCTCATCTTTCCATAAGCTTATCTTTCCATGTCCATGACCTCATCTTTCCATAAGCTTATCTTTCCATGTCCATGACCTCATCTTTCCATGACCTCATCCTTCCATGAGCTTATTTTCCTAAGACCTTATCTTCCCGTGACCTGATCTTCCTACTATCACATCAGAAGGTAATCATCAACATCACATAAAATTTACTACCGCTTGTCAACGCTGGAATGAGTCTCAACAGCCACTGGAAAAGGAGCTGAATGCGGGAATATGAAAGGGAGAGAGAGGGGTACCCCGGGGAATGATGGAATGAAAGGGAATACGAAAACAGGGCGGAGAATCATACAAATAGGTATGCATGTATCTACATACACACACACACACACACACACACACACACACACACACACACACACACACACACACACACACACACACACACACACACACACACACATACACACACACACACACACATGCATATATATGTATATATATGCATGTGTGTGTGGAGAGAGAGAGAGAGAGAGAGAGAGAGAGAGAGAGAGAGAGAGAGAGAGAGAGAGAGAGAGAGAGAGAGAGAGAGAGAGAGGGAGAGAGAGAGAGAGAGAGAGAGAGAGAGAGAGAGAGAGAGAGAGAGAGAGAGAGAGAGAGAGAGAGAGAGAGAGAGAGAGATAATCGATAGAGAGAGAGAGAGAGAGAGAGAGAGAGAGAGAGAGAGAGAGAGAGAGAGAGAGAGAGAGAGAGAGAGAGAGAGAGAGAGAGAGAGAGAGAGAGAGAGAGAGAGAGAGAGAGAGTGATGCGCACACACAGACGCAGGACATACACACACAGGAATTCATTAATCTTACTTTCCGAACTTTAATTCCTTTTTTTTCTCTCCCGAGACGGTTAAACTCTCAATATTTCCCCTTCTTTCTTTTCACTTAAACCCCCAAGGACGAAAATTCTGGCTTCAATGGTGGGAAATTGACCCTTCCTGTCCTGCTAATTCCCGTCCACGCAGTTTCTCTGCTTTCACAAAATCATTACCACATCTCTTCCCCCTTTTTCTTTTTCTTGTCTATTTATCTCTGTTTTTCTTCTTCTTTTTCTTAGATCTCCGCTTCTTCAGGAATTCCTTTCTCTCCTCCTCATCCCCCTTATTATTTAAATATTTCTTTTCTGTTTGTTGCTTTTGGGTTTTCTTTTCTTGTCTGTTCAGTTTCTCTTTTATTTCAATTCTCTCTCCCCCCCCATCCCCCCATCCCCTCCCCCCCTCCCCCTCCCCTCCTCCTCCTCCCTCCTCCTCCTCCTCCTCCTCCTCCTCCTCCTCCTCCTCCTCCTCCTCCTCCTCCTCCTCCTCCTCCTCCTTACTCCAATATCCCTTTCACTGACCTTTCTTCAATTTACATTCCTCCTTTTCTCGGATCTCTTCCTTTCTCCCCTTCCTCTGTCTCGCCTCTCCTCTTTTTCTCCCCTCCCCCCCTCTTTCTCCTCTCCCTCCCCCTCTCCCTCAAGCATCCTTCCCTCCCTCCCACCTTCCAATCTACATTACTCTCTTCTCTCTTCCTTTCTCCCCCTTCCTCTGTCTCGTCTCTCCTCTTTTTCTCCCCCTCTCCTCCTCTTTCTCCCTCTCCCTCAAGCATCCTTGCCTCCCTCCCACTTTCCATCTGCATTACTCTCTCCTCTCTTCCTTTCTCCTCCCTCCCTCAAACATCCTTCCCTCCCTCCCACTTCCCATCAATCTACATTACACTTTCTCTCTCCCTTTCTCCTCCTTTTCCCTCTACCTCAAGCATCATTCCCTCCCCCACTTTCCATCTACATGACTCTCTTCACTCTTCCTTTCTCCCTCTTCCTATGTCTCTTCTCTCCTCTTTTTCCCCCTCTCTCGCCCTTTCTCCCTCTCCCTTCCCCTCTCCCTCAAACATCTTTCCCTCCCTCTCACTCCCCATCAATCTACATTACACACTCTCTCTCCCCTCTCCTCTCCCTCTCTCCTCCTTCTCCCTCCCTCTCTCCTCGCTCCCCCTCTCCCTCAAGCATCCTTCCCTCCCTCCCACCTTCCAATCTACATTACTCTCTTCTCTCTTCCTTTCTCCCCCTCACTTAAACATCCTTCCCTCCCTCCCACTTCCCACCAATCTACATTACACTCTCTCCCTCTCTCCTCCCTCCCCCTCCCCCTCTCTCCTCCTCCTCCCTCTCTCTTCCTTCTCCCTCCCCCTCTCCCTCAAGCATCAATCCCTCCCTCCTTCCATCAATCTACATCATACCACCCCGGCTGCCACAGATGGCCCTCGCTGCTACCTGCTACCACAGAAATTAATCCTCGACGACGAAGGACGGATAATATACCACAAGAAAAAAAAGGAGAAAAAATGAAATAGAAAAAATATGAGATGCAAATGAGGGTTTCATAGGCCTATCCTGTTACCGTTTCCGCCCTTAGGCCTAACGTCCAGTGCTGGTCAAGGGAGGTGGTTGTGTACGAATCTTTTTTTTCCTCTTGATTATTCTTATATATTCTGTCTCTCTCTCTCTCTATCTCTATCTCCATCTCCATTGCTCTCTCTCTCTCTCTCTACCTCTATCTCTATCCTTATCCCTATCTCTATCTCCATCTCCATCTCCATCGCTATCTGTATCTATTTATCTATCTGTCTGTCTGTGGCTCTCTCCTCTCCTCTCCCTCCCGTCTTCCTCTCCTCTCCTCTCCTCTCCTTTCCCCTCCCCTCCCCTCCTCTCCCCTCATCTCTCTCTTCCTCTCTTCTCTCTCTCCCTCTCATCTCTCTCTCCCTCTCATCTCTCTCTCCCTCTCATCTCTCTCTCCCTCTCATCTCTCTCTCCCTCTTATCTCTCTCTGGCTCTCCTCTCCCTCAGCCCCTTCTCTCCCTCCCCTTCTCTTCCTTCTCCCTCTTTCCATTCACATTGTTTATCACGTATCACCTTAACAACAAGTCTTTAAAAATAAACAAATAAATAAAGAAAATGCGAACCTATTACAGGAATCAACTACAAATAAAAAAAGAAGTTGTAGCCAGGGTCGCAACTAATAATAAAAAATATAGACAATAATAAAAACAAAACCAGTTCAAGACAAGTAAACCATGACCAGTACAAAAAAGAAAAAAAAGAAAGAAAAAAAAAGAAAAAACAAAGGAAGCAGATCTCTCCTGCTCAACCTACCCCCCCCCCCCTCTCTCCCCATCTCCCTCTGCTTACCCCTTACCCCGTGATCCTCTCCATCATCCATCCCATTTTTCAAGTCTCCCCTTACTCTCCTGCCCCTCCTCTCCCCACGGTAGTACCTCTCCCTATCCCCTTACCCCTCCCCCTTTACTCCTTCTTCTTCCCCTCTCTTTTCTTCTTTCCTCCAAATATCAACACTTCCCCCCTCCCTCCCTCCCTTCTTCCTTCTCCTCCCCCATCCTCCCTCCCTCCTTCCCTCTCCTCCCCCACCCTCCCTCCCTCCTTCCCTCGCCTCCCCCATCCTCCCTCCCTCCTTCACTCTCCTCCCCCTCCCCCAATCTTAGACAGCGCTTGGCAACAGCAGCAAACATGTCAGCAGTTACAGCTACGGTGGAGGAAGAGGAAGAGGAGGAGGAGGAAGAGGAGGAGGAGGAGGAGGAGGAAGAAGAAGAAGAAGAAGAAGAAGAAGAAGAAGAAGAAGAAGAAGAAGAAGATGAAGAAGAGGAAGAAGAAGAAGAAGAGAAGATGAAGAAGGGGTGGAAGAGGAGGAGCAAAGGGAGTTCAAGGAAATGGAGGAGGAGTAGAGGGGGAAGAGGGGGAGGGGAGGAGGAGAAGAAGAAGAGGAACGTGAAAGAGGAGGTGGAGATGACATACAGAATAAGAAAAAAAAAGAGAAAGAGGAAGGGGAATGAAGCGAAAAAAAGGAGGGAGGGAGGTAAGAAGAAGGTGAAGAAGAAAAAAAAGAGAAGAAAGAAAAAAGGAAAAAGACAAAAGAAGTCGATCACGAAGGAGGCGAAGGACTTTTGGGAGAGTCCCCCTGGCGGTAGGCCTCTCTACCTGGCGGATCATTAGGGCAAACAATGTCTTCATTTGGGAGGGAAGGAGGCAGGGAGGGTGAGGGGAGGGAGGGAGGAGGGAGGGAGGGAGGGAGGGAGGGAGGGAGGGGAAGGGTGAAGGGGGAGGAGGAGGAGGGAGGGAGGGAGGCAGGAAGAAGGGGGAGGGAGGGAGGGAAGGAGGAGAGTGAAGAAAGGGGGGAGGGAGGGAAGGAGGAAGGGTGAAGAAGGGGGAGGAGGGAGGGAGGGTGAAGAAAGGGGAGGAGGTAGGGAAGGAGGAAGGAATGGTTGAGGGGGAGGGGGGGGGGGCGCGAAGAAAAAGGAGCAGGAGGGGGGAGAGGGAGGGAAGGAGGAAGGGATCGAGAGAGAGAGAAGGAAAGAGTTGAGACGCAAACCGAAGACAAATGGGGAAGAGAACAGCTGATGAAGGAAGGAAGGAAGGAAAGAGGAAGATCCGAGCAATTTTCTGGCCATTCAAAATAACTTTCTCCCAACCCACCTTTGTTATGCATCAATAACAACTAGAAATACATCGACCACGAAATACACTTTATCTAAAACAACAAAATCTCACTAATGCTTACAATTACACATCTTAGTCGCTGTCATAACAAAAAGAGCCCATAAAACAACAAACAAACAAACAAGCAAACAAAAAAAAGAAACGCCCACAAATCGCAAAATCCACGGAATACCCTAATCAAATCAACAACAAAATATATCTAAAACTTCAAAACAAGTACACGGAAATAGAGTATTACAACAACAACAACAACATTCATCTGGACTCGCATGACTACGCCACCTACACCTCCCTACAGCTGGCCGACCCTAATGATAACAATATCCCCTACACTTGACTAACAAATGACCATAACAATAAAAACAACAGCAGCATCCATCAAGACTTGACCAAACCATAACAACAACAGTCAAAACTACCACCACCACCAACAACACTACCGTATCAACAACCAACAACAACACTACCAACATCAACAACCACCACCATCAACAACAACAACAACAACAACAACAACAACAACAACAGTAACACCAACACCAACAACAACAACAACAACAACAACAATAACAACAACTACAAAAACAACAACAATTAAAACACTACCACACCACCACCAACAACAAAAATAACCAAAACCACCACCACCAACAACAACAAAAACAACAACAGCAACAAAACAACAACAACAATACCTCCAGCTGATCTTGACCGACCTTGACTCGCCCGGCAGCCTCAGCCCATCGCCGCGTGTTCCAGAGGGCCGGCCAACGAGCGAGGCGCATAACGAACGA
>NC_091589.1:10213793-10216293 GCF_042767895.1 Penaeus vannamei
CTCTCTCTCTATTCTCTCTCTCTCTCTATTCTCTCTCTCTCTCTTCTCTCTCTCTCTCTCTCTCTCTCTTCTCTCTCTCTCTCTTCTCTCTCTCTCTCTCTATTCTCTCTCTCTCTCTATTCTCTCTCTCTCTCTTTCTCTCTCTTTCTCTCTTTCTCTCTCTCCTCTATTCTCTCTCTCTCTCTATTCTCTCTCTCTCTCTTTCTCTCTCTTTCTCTCTTCTATTCTCTCTCTCTCTATTCTCTCTCCTCTCTATTCTCTCTCCTCTCTATTCTCTTCTCTCTATTCTCTCTTCTCTCTATTCTCTCTCTCTCTATTCTTTCTCTCTCTATTCTCTCTCTCTCTATTCTCTCGCTCTCTATTTCTCTCTCTCTCTATTCTCTCTCTCTCTCTCTCCTCTCTTTCTCTATTCTCTCTCTATTCTCTCTCTCTCTTTCTTTCTTTTTTCTTCTTCTTTCTCTCTTTTCTATCTCCTCCTCCCTTTTCTCCTCTCTCTCCTCCTCTCCTTTTCCCTCCCCCCCCTGCCCATGAACCCCCCATCCCCCGCCCATGAGCAGGACCTCCTATCTCCCTCACACACGAGAGTCCTGTCAGCGTCTGTACGTGTCCAGCTTCTGATCGATGGGCGTGTGGGCGTGAGAGGCGTGTGGGCGTGAGAGGCGAGTGGGCGGGGTGGAGGGACGTGAGGGGATAGGGGATAGGGGGTGAAGGGGTACTGGAGAGTAGGGTGTAGATGGAGGGGGGGAAGAGAGAGAGGGGGGGAGGAGGAGGAGGAGGAGGAGGAGGAGGAGGAGGAGGAGGAGGAGGAGGAGGAGGGAGGAGGAGGAAAAGGAGGAGGAAGAGGAAAAAGAAGGAGGAGGAGGAGGAAGAGGAAAAAGACGGAGGAGGTGGAGAGGCAAAAGAGAAGGAAGAAAAAGATAAGGAAGATAAATAAAAAGATGAAGAAGGGAGAAGGGAAGAACAAGAACAAGAATAAAGATACCAACACAAAACAAATAATAAAAAAAAGAAATAACAAAAGAAAGAAGAAGAAAATCAAAGCTAAGATAGGGAAAAAAGGCAACAAAACAACACGAAGAAGATTCTGTTCAACCCTCCAGCCTCTTCTCCCCCCCCCCCCCCCCTTCGCCCGAACAGGCGCGCTTGTGGCACTTTCATGAACTGTTTTTTCTTCTTTTTATTTATTTCTTTTTTTTTCTTCTCTTTTTTTTTCTTTTATTATCAAAGCGTGACGTAGCTTAGGAAGAGAGGAGACAGAGAAGAAAGGAAAGAAGCAATGTGAGAGAGAGCAGAGAGAGAGAGAGAGAGAGAGAGAGAGAGAGAGAGAGAGAGAGAGAGAGAGAGAGAGAGAGAGAGAGAGAGAGAGAGAGAGAGAGAGAGAGAGAGAGAGAGAGAGAGAGAGAGAGAGAGAGAGAGAGAGAGAGAGAGAGAGAGAGAGAGAGAGAGAGAGAGAGAGAGAGAGAGAGAGAGAGAGAGAGAGAGAGAGAGAGAGAGAGAGGGAGGGAGGCAGGAAGAGAGGAAGAGAGAGAAATAAAGAGACAAATAGAGAGAAAGAAAGAGAGAGACAAACAAAATCAGAGAGAGAGAGAGACAAAAACAACGAAAAAAAAAACTGAACGAGAAAGCGAAAAGAAAAGAAGGCCAAAAAGCCAAAAAAAAAAATAAATCAATAAATAAATAAATAAAATAATAATAGTAATAATAAAATAAAGAATAAAACAAATAAAAATCCCCGTATAAAACCAACATCAAATGAATAAAAAAAAAAAAAAACATCAGCCGAGCACTGCACTCAAGCGAGCCGTAATTCGCTTTAATCTCACGACAGGAAGTTGCGCCAAGAGATGCTCGCCCCCGTGCTTCGCGTCAGGGAGGGAGGGAGGGGGAGGGAGGGAGGGATTGAGGGAGGGAGGGAGGTGGAAGGAAGGGAGGGAGGGAGGGAGGGAGGGGGTAGGGGGTAGGGGGTTGTGGGAGAGAGAGGGCAAGGAGTGAGGGTGAGGGGTGAGAGCAGGGGGGAGGGCGAGGGTGAGAGCAGGGGGTGAGGGTGAGGGGTGAGAGCAGGGTGTGAAGGTGAGGGTGAGGGCAGGGAGTGAGGGTGGTGAGAGTGTGTTGGAAGGAATGGGAAGGGTGAGGTAGGGTAGGGAAAGGGGTGAGGAAAGGTAGGGGAAGGTAGGGGAAGGGAGGGGTTATGGGAGGGGCGAGGGTAGAGTAGGGCCAGCGCGGGGGCAAGGGTGAGGGTAGGATTGCGGGTGGGGGTGAGGCGGGAAGGAGGCATGGAAGGAGACTACGGAGAGCGGAAGAAGGAAAGAGAGAGAAGAGGGAGATAGGGAGAGGAAGTGGAGGAGTTAGGGAGGGAAGGAGAGAAGACAAAAGAGCAGGAAAGGAAGAAGGAGAGAAAAGGGAAAAGGGAGGGAGAGGGAGAGAGAAAAAGCGACGCAGACAGACAGACCGAGACAGTGACAATAACAAAAATATCAATAACAATTCCAATAAGAAAGGA
>NC_091589.1:10228793-10241293 GCF_042767895.1 Penaeus vannamei
ATAAAATAATAAATAAATAAAAAGAAATAAAATAAAATAATAAGTAAATAAAAAATAAATTAAAATAATATAAAATAATAAGTAAATAATAAGATAAAACAAAATAAAATAGAATAAGAAGTAAATGAAGAAGTAAAATAAAAATAAAAATAAATAAAATAAATAAATAAATAAAAACAAAACAAAACAAAATAAAAGCATCCGAACCAAAGACGGGGGGTAAACAGGACCGAGAGAATTTGCCCAAAACCCGCAATTCCAAAGAGATAAGACCCTCCCTCCCCCCCCACCCCCACCGACCCCCCCACCTCGTCAACAGACCAGTTCCTAATGGCAGTCCGAACTACTATGTCCGACAAGGTGCTTGTTAGGTCCTGTTAATGCTATTTGGCTATTGGCTATTTATCTTTCTTAGTTTTGTTTTTGTGGTCTGAGGGGCCAGGATTTTTCTGAACCGAACAGGTAATCGCGCTTAATTAGCTTGTAATTCTTTTTATTGATTTTGTTTTGTTTCTTTTCTTCAACTCTTCTTTCTTTCTTTGCTTCTCTGCCTCCTCTCCATCACTGTCCTCTCTCTCTTTCTCTCTCTGTCTCTCTTTCTTTCTCTCTCTCTCTCTCTCCCTTTTCTTGTTTTCCCTCTCCATCTCCATCTCCTCTCCCTCTTTATTCCCTTCCCCCTCTCTCCCTCTCTCCACCTCTCTCTCTACACCTTCCTCGTCTCCCTCTCTTTTTCCTCCTTTTCCATCTCCCTCTTCCCCCTCCTCTCTCCCTCTTCCTTCTTCGCTCCGCTGGGTCTCGCACGGCCCACACCCTTGCTATTTACATACCTTCGTCGAAAAGAAGTGTTAAGGGGAAAAAAGAAATAAAAAGTCAGAAAAGAAGAAAAAAATCTTTTCAAGCAACAGACAAATCCGGGAAATCCACATAAAAACATTAAAGGATATCTTGTTCAGAGAGAAAGAGAAAGAGAGAGAGAGAGGAAGAGAGAGAGAGAGAGAGAGAGAGAGAGAGAGACGGAGAGAGAGAGAGAGAGAGAGAGAACAGCAAAGAGAGAGAGAGAGAGAGTGAGAGGAGAGAGACAGAGAGAGAGAGAGAACGCGAAGAAAAAGGGAAAAAAATAATAGAAAAGAACAAAGAAAAAGAACAGAATTAAAAAAAAACGTAAGAAAATAGAATGCGAATAAAAAAACAAGAAAAAAATTAAAAAAAAAAAGGAAATAAGAAAGACAAGAACAAAGAATAAAAAATAAAAACACAACAAAAGAAAAAGAATTCAAAGTAACAGAGACAAACCCAAACCCAGACAAGTGAAAAGCCCAAAAACATTTCCACTTTGCCATCCCTTCTTATCATCCTTCCTCACCCTTTCTCACACCGAGCGTCTTCCTTCTCACAACGAACGTCTTCCTTGTCTTCCTTCTTACAACGAACGTCTTCCTTGTCTTCCTTGTCTTCCCCTCGCCTCCTCTACGCTGACAGACTCGAGGGAATCGTGACAAGAGGAGAGAGAAGGAGACAGAGAGGGAGAGAGAAGGATTGGTGGGAACAAGGAGTGCGAGAGCGTGGCGGAGAATAAGAAATGAGGAGGAGAGGAGGAGGAAGAGGAAAAGGAAGAGAGAAGGACGATAGGAGTAGGAGGCAGAAGAGGAAAAAGATGATGATGATGATGAGTAGAAGGGAAAAAAAGAAAGACAAGAACAAACAAAGTAGAAAGAGAAAGAAAAAAGAATGAGAAGGGAAAAAAGGAGAGAAAGGACAAGAACCAATTTCCAAAATCCAATAATAAGGAAGAACACGAACCAAAGATACAAAGAAGAAGCAAAAGAAAAGAAGGAGCGAAGAATAAGAGGAGATGGTACCCGTGGGAACCTCCAGATGCAGACGTCAGGCGAAAGCACTCGAGTCTCTTTCACAGTCACACATTCACACTCGTCTGCCCCCCCCCCTCCCTCCCTCTCTCTCTCTCTCTCTCTCTCTCTCTCTCTCTCTCTCTCTCTCTCTCTCTCTCTCTCTCTCTCTCTCTCTCTCTCTCTCTCTCTCTCTCTCTCTCTCTCTCAAATACATTTTCTTTTATTCTTTCTCTCCCTCTTTTGCATCACAAATAACACACACACAAACAAAAGAAACATACAAACAAAAATGAACACTGACGACCAAGAAAGGCAAGAAAAACGAACAGAAAATAAACTAAATTTCTGCAATAGGCAAAGACAACCCTAATCTCTGAAGGTAAACTAACACAGGATACGGGAAAGGTTATGGAAAATGGTACCAGCGCAAGGACTACGTGAGCTTGGAGCGCAAACAATGGAACAAACAAAAATATATAATGTTTATATAAAAAAAACATTTACATAAACCTGTAACAATGTTTAGATAAAAAATAACAATTTACAAACCCTGTGGCAATGTTTATATTAAAAACATCAATTACTAGAACCTGGTACCAATTACAACAACCTTCAACAATGTTTATATTAAAAACACCAATTACTAGAACCTGGTACCAATTACAAGAACCTTCAACAATGTTTATATAAAAATACCAATTCCTAGAACCTGGTACCTATTACAAGAACTTTCAACAATGTTTATATAAAAATACCAATTACTAGAACCTGGTACCTATGTTGGAATTACAGAAAAATAATAATTTTACAAAAAATGCTAATGCTTTCAACAATGTTTATATAAAATGCCAATTACTAGAACCTGGTACCTATTACAAGAACTTTCAACAATGTTTATATAAAATACCAATTACTAGAACCTGGTACCTATTACAAGAACCTTCAACAATGTTTATATAAAAATACCAATTACTAGAACCTGGTACCTATTACAAGAACCTTCAACAATGTTTATATAAAATGCCAATTACTAGAACCTGGTACCTATTACAAGAACTTTCAACAATGTTTATATAAAATACCAATTACTAGAACCTGGTACCTATTACAAGAACCTTCAACAATGTTTATATAAAATGCCAATTACTAGAACCTGGTACCTATTACAAGTACCTACAAAAGTGTTTATATAAAAATACCAATTACTAGAACCTGGTACCCCCAAAAATGATGGCGAAACCCCGAATATCATTTAAAAATACTTGTTTATTGGGCGGTACTCTTGTTCCTCTCTCGGTACTACGTTTGGGACAAGTATCACTAAGAGGCATCGTCCAATTCTGGAACAATTTTCCGAAGGTTACGGAAATCGGTGTTTTGGGGGAGATAAAGACACATACCTTTAAAGCAATTTTAAAGCTTAAGTGCGCGCGCACACACACACACACACACACACACACACACACACACACACACACACACACACACACACACACACACACACACACACACACACACACACGTTATAAATAAATATACATATGTGTGTGTGTGTGTGCAGCCTACGAAACCAAGAATCGGAACATGGACGTGCTGTTTTCTTTCTTGAAATAAACACGTTCTTATAAGGCTTCAACCGACGCCGCTCCGGCTACTTTAAGGCGGCTGCTTACTCCTCCATCCTTTGCCGGAGGTGAGCGGATGACCTTTCGCCAGGCAGGCTGAGCGCGGAATAAGGCCTCCGATAAATAAGTAAGCTGTGTATATACACTATACAGAAAGACACGCACGTACACACACATAAACACACACGTAAGAACGCACACACACAAACACGCACGCACGCACGCATACCAACACACAGTCGCGCGCGCATATGCACACTAAAACACGTTCATTTTACATGAATCACTACCATAGATTTGACAGACATACAGAACCATTAAGAAGAAGAAGAAGAAAAAGGAGAAGAAGAAAAAGAAGGATAAGAAGAAGGAGAAGGAGGAATGGAAGAAGAAGAAGAAAGAAGAAAGAAGAAGAAGCAGAAGAAGAAGGAGAAGAAGAAATAATAATAATAAGAAGAAAGAAGAAGAAGCAAAACGAGAAAAAAACGAAAACAAGCAAACAGGAAAAGTCCCGAGCAGGAACCGGCCCGCGCAACACCGTCCGTTTGCGTTAACAGACCGCCACAAGTACTTTATTCGCACAAGGAGGGAAAAAAAAGATGAAAAAAACAAAAATCCGTCAAGGTTGCACGCTACCCCCCCCCCCTCCCTCTTGACACCTCCTAAAAACCTCCTTTATCAAATCTCTTCAATCCCCCTTCCCTTCGCTCTTCCCCCTTCACCAATCCTACTCTCCCCCCTACCTCCCATCCCTACCCCTGACCTCCCCAACCTACTACACCCCTCCAAACCACCCCTCCCCCTCCCCCCCCCAAAAAAAAAAAATACAACTTCCCCTTTAACTCCCATCTCAACCCCCAACCTCCTACTCCTCCCTCCTCCAGTCTCCAATCTCTTCCACTCCCAACCTACAACTCACCCTCTTACCCCTACAGCAACCCCAACCTCTTACTCCCCCCAACTCCTACCCCCTACCTCCCATCTCTACTCCCCCTAACCCCCAACCTCCTACTCTTCCCCAACTCGGTTATCTACCCCCTACCTCCTACCTCTATCAATAAACAACCCCCAACCTCCTACTGCCCTCTAAACTCCCACCTCTACCCCCTACTTCCTATCTCACCCCCAACCCCACCCCAAATCTACTAATCCCCCCACTACCCCCTACTCCTCCCACCTATACCCCTAACCAACCCTCCAACCTCATACTCCCACACCCCCAGCTCCCTCCTCCACCCCCTTCCTCCCATCTCTACTCCCCCACCAACCCCCAATCTACTATTCCCCCCACACTAACTCTTACCTCCCACCTCTACCCCCAACCTCCTACCCCCCCCCCTAAAAAAAACTCCCATCTACCCCCAATCAACCCCAACCTCCTACTCCCCCAACCAACCCCCAACCTCCCTCCTCCCCCTACCTCCAATCTCTCCTCCCCCATCGACCCCCCCTCCACAACCCCCTCGCTCTTGCGCCTAAAAGGTTATCATGTTATCTATCGCCTTTGCATCGTGGGCGTGGTCTTGGGGAGCGTGTAAACGGAGAGGGAGAGGAAGAGAAAGGAGAGGGAGAGGGGGATAAAGAAGGAGAGGGAGAGAGAGAGGAAGAAGAAGAGGAAGAGGAGGAGAAAGAAGGAGAGGGAGAGGAGGAGGAAGAGGAGGATAAAGATGGAGAGGAAGAGGAGGTGAAAGAGGGAGAGGAAGAGGAGGATAAAGAAGAAGAGGAAGAGGATAAGAAGAGGACTGGGAGAAGAAAAGGGAGAGGGAGGAGAGAAGGTTTTTTTTTATGCTATATAATGTATATCTTTCAAAACCTAACACAACAAGCGTGCAATATATACAATATACGATATAATAAAGCTGTAACACCAACAGGTTTATCATAATATATATTGCAAGTGTTGCACTCTCGTTATATTAGATATAGCATTATGTATATTCATAAGTATCCAAAAGCCAGGGGCATGGTGATACTTGAGAGAGAGAGAGAGAGAGAGAGAGAGAGAGAGAGAGAGAGAGAGAGAGAGAGAGAGAGAGAGAGAGAGAGAGAGAGAGAGAGAGAGAGAGAGAGAGAGAATGAGAGAGAGAGAGAGAGAGAGAGAGAGAGAGAGAGAGAGAGAAAGAAGAGAAGAGAAGAGAAGAAGAAGAGAAGAGAAGAAGAAGAAGAGAAGAGAGAAGAAGAAGAGAGAGAGAGAGAGAGAGAGAGAAGAGAGAGAGAGAGAAGAGAGAGAGAGAGAGAGAGAGAGAGAGAGAGAAAGAGAGAGAGAAGAAGAAGAAGAGACGAGAGAGAGAGAGAGAGAGAGATGAGATGAGATGAGATGAGATGAGAGACAGAGAGATGAGAGAGAGAGAGAGAGAGAGAGAGAGAGAGAGAGAGAGAAGAGAGAGAGAGAGAGAGAGAGAGAGAGAGAGAGAGAGAGAGAGAGAGAGAGAGAGAGAGAGAGAGAGAGAGAGAGAGGAGAGAGAGAAGAAGGAGAAGAAGAAGAAGAAGAAGAAGAAGAAGAAGAGAAGAAGAAGAAGAGGAGAAGAAGAGAGAGAGAGAGAAGAGAGAGAGAGAGGAGAAGAGAAGAGAGAGAGAAGAAGAAGAGAGAGAAGAAGAAGAGAAGAGAGAGAGAGAGAGAGAGAGAGAGAGAGAGAGAGAGAGAGAGAGAGAGAAAGAAAGAAAGAAAGAAAGAAAGAAAGAAAGAAAGAAAGAAAGAAAGAAAGAAAGAAAGAAAGAAAGAAAGAAAGAGAGAGAGAGAGAGAGAGAAGAATGAGAGAGAGAAAGAGAAGAATGAGAGAGAGAGAAGAGAACGAAAAAGTCATAAACAGAGAGAAAGAATAATGGAGAAAGAGAGAGAATAACAGAGAATAATAGAGAATAAAAGAGGAGAAAGAAAGAAGACCCAAAGGTCAGCGCATCTCAATTTTCCCTCCGTAATTACCCGCAATAGAATAGTAATTGCCATAGAATCCGAGAATAGATCCTCATCACGACAATCTGTACCCTGAGAAGTCATCATTATCATCTCCCGTTCACTTTAAACATATCATCATACTCATCATCATTATCACCTTCTTCCTCTCCATCTTCATCATCATCATCATCTCCCGTTCACTCTAAACATATCATCATACTCATCATCATTATCACCTTCTCCCTTTCCATCTTCATCTTCATCATCATCATCATCGCCATCATCTTCATCATCGTCATCATTATCATCTCCCGTTCACTTTAAACATATCATCATACTCATCATCATTATCACCTTCTCCCTCTCCAACTTCATCATCTTCATCATCATCGCCATCATCTTCATCTTCATCATCGCCATCATCTTCATCTTCATCATCGTCATCATCATCATCTCCCGTTCACTCTAAACATATCATCATACTCATCATCATTATCACCTTCTCCCTCTCCAATTTCATCATCTTCATCATCATCGCCATCATCTTCATCTTCATCATCGCCATCATCTTCATCTTCATCATCGTAATCATCATCTCCCGTTCACTCTAAACATATCATCATACTCATCATCATTACCACCTTCTCCCTCTCCATCTTATCATCTTCATCTTCATCATCATCATCATCGCCATCATCTTCATCATCGTCATCATCATCGCCATCATCTTCATCTTCATCATCGTCATCATCTTGATCTTCATCATTATCGTCATCATCCTCTCTCTCCCCCTCACCTTCCTCCCTCCCCCTTCATCTCTCCCTCCACCCTCATTCTCCCCTCTTTCTCCTCCTCCTCCTTCTCCTTCCCTTCCTTTCTCCTCTCTCCCTCCCTCACCTTCCTCCCTGCCTCCACTCTCCTTCAACCCTCTCCCTTCCCCCCTTCTTTCATCTCCACCCTCCACCCCACCATCTCCTTCCCCCACCTCCTCCCTTTCCCTCTCTCGCCCTTTTATTCTCCTACCCCAACTTCCTTCTCCCTCCTTTCCTTTATCCTCTCTCTTCCCCTCACCTTCCTCCCTCCCTCTCACTCTCCTTCCCCTCATCTCTCCCGTCTTCCACCTCCACCCTCCATCTCCTTCTCCCACTTTCTCCCTTCCCCTCTTTCTCCCTTCTCCTCCCTCTCTTTCCCCCACCTTACTCCCTTCCCCTCCCTCTCTTTCCTCCACCTTCTCCCTTCCCCTTCCCTCTCTTTCCCCCACCTTCCCCCTTCCCCTGCCTCTCTTTCCCCCACTTTCTCCCTTCCCCTCCCTCTCTTTCCCCCACCTTCCTCCCTTCCCCTCCCTCTTTTTCCCCCTTCCCTTCCGCTCCCTCTCCCTTTTTTTCTCCCTTCCGCTCCCTCTCTTTCCCCCACTTTCTCCCTTCCCCTCAATCTCCCCTTTTTTCTCCCCACCCCCTGCCATTCCCACGGGCGCTTTCGACGCGACGCCAGGACAAACAGAGAGCAGAAGCCCCCCCCTCCCCCTTCCCCCTTTCCCCTCCCTTCCTCGCTCTGCCCCCCCTGCCCGTCCTCCTGTTAAACGGCTGGCGTCTCGAGAGGTCTGGAGTATTTGGAATCTTATCTGTTTCTGGTTGACTTATTTCTTCTTTTCTTTTATTTACTTATCTGTTCATTCCGCTATTTACCTCTGAAGACGTTTTTGGGTGGATACAGTGAGAGAGAGTGAGAGAGAGAGAGAGAGAGAGAGAGAGAGAGAGAGAGAAGAGAGAGAGAGAGAGAGAGAGAGAGAGAGAGAGAGAGAGAGAGAGAGAGAGAGAGAGAGAGAGAGAGAGAAAGAGAAAGAGAAAGAGAAAGAGAAAGAGAGAGAAAGAGAGAAAGCGAAAGAGAAAGAGAGAAAGAGAGAAAGAGAGAGAGAGAGTGAGAAGAGAGAAAGAGAAAGAGAAGAAGAGAAGAGAGAGAGAGAGAGAAATAGAGAAAGAGAGAGAAAGAAAGAGAGAGGAGAGAGGGAGGAGAGAGAGAGACGGAGGGGGAGGAAGGGAGAGAGAGAGAGAAGAAAGAGAGAGAGAGAGAGAGGAGAGAGAGAGAGATGAGAGAGAGAGAGAGAGAGAGAGAGAGAAAGAGGAAAGGAAGGAAGGATGGAGGGGACAGACGGAGGAAGGAAGGAGGGAGGGAGGAAGGGAGGAAAGGAAAGAAAGAAAGGAAGGGGAAGTGAGAGGGAGAGAAAGAGAAGAGAGAATGGGTAGATAACCTTGCATAAATAAAGATGCGGAGAGTAAGTGAGTGAGAAAAGAGAATGGGTATAGAACAAGAAGAGTGAGAGATGATGAGAAGAGAAGAGAAACGGAAGGAAGAGGAGTGAAGTAAAGTAAAGAAAAGGAAAGATAAGAGAAAAAAAGATACCAAACATTAAAAAAATGATATGTGAAAAAAATAGATAGAGAGACAAGGAAAAAAGAAAGACATAGCAAGAACAGAGAAACCAAGAGAAAGCCAAAAAGAGGGGGGGGGGAGAGAAGAAACAAACAAGAAAGAGAGAAGACAAGCGAGTAAACTAAAGCACCTGGCAAAGATGACTCTAACCTCTCCTGTTCTTCCCTCCTCTCTTTTCGTTTCTTTCCCTTCTTCGTTTTCCACTTCCTCCATTCATCCCTTTTCTCCTTTTTCAATCCCAATTTTTTTCCTCTCTTTCTCACACAAATGGAACTGAAATAAAATCTTTCAATCTTTAAATCTTTAAAAGCTCCTCCTTCCATTCCCATTTTCCTCTTTTTCTCCCCTCCTTCCCTTTCCCTTTTTTCTCCTCCTCCTCCTTCCATTTCCCTTTTTCTCTTTTTTCTCCCCTCCTTCCCTTCTCCCTTTTCTCCTTCTCCTCCCCCTCCTTCCCTTCCCCTTTTTCTCCTCCTCCTTCCCTTCCCCTTTTTATCTTCCTCCTCCTTCCCTTCCCCTTTTTGTCTTCCTCCTCCTTCCCTTCCCCTTTTCTCCTTCTCCTTCCCCTCCTTCCCTTCACCTTTCACTTCCTCCTACCCCTTCCCTTCCCTTTCTCCTCCTCCTCATCTTTCCATTCCCCTTTTCTCTTTCTCCTCCCTCCATCCCTTCCCCCTCCTCCTCCCTCCCTCCCTCCTCCTCCTCCTCCTCCTCCCTCCCTACCTCCCTACCTACCTCCCTCCTCTCCCTCCCCCCCTCCCCTCCCCCTCCCCTCCCTCCCTCCCCCTCCCTCCCTCCCCCTCCTCTTCCTCCCTCCCTCCCTCTCTCCCTCCCCCTCCCTCCTCCTCTCCTCCTCCCTCTCCCACCCTCCCTCCTTCCCTCCCTCCTCCTCCACCCTCCCTCCTCCTCCTCCTCCTCCTCCACCCTCCCTCCTCCTCCTCCACCCTCCCTCCCTCCCCCTCCCTCTGGCACTCTCCGGCATCCCCCAACCCTTTATGCGGCACTTTTATTACCCCTTAATTTCCTGCTTATTAAGCCATTATGACATATTCTCCAGGTCGCAAAATCAAGGTCTTACCTCGCTTTACGGCAGCATCGCCTTGCAAGATAATGATCATGAAACGAATTGCAACATCAACCTGGCATTACGTGACGGAAAATGGAAAATGGGAGGGGGGGTGGAATAAGAGCAACGGAAGAAGAATGAAACGCTAGGAAAAGGAGATTAAGAAGGGACGATGTTACATTGCTTGGGGAAATTATCTTAAATGTAATAAATAAATGAAAAACAAAAAAATAAGTATGATTTTTCTCTCTCTCTCTCTTTCCTCCACCACATTACTGTATGTTCAACCCTTCTCCATTCCTCCTCCGCACCTGATCATACCTGCTGCTCCACCTCGCCCTTCAATTCCACCTCCACTTTCTACTCCTCCACCCGCACCTCAAGTACCTATCCTCTTCTCCTCCACCTCCCCCTACCCCCTACTCGACCTCCACCCCCATCCCC
Organism: Penaeus vannamei; assembly: GCF_042767895.1. Taxonomy (NCBI): domain Eukaryota; kingdom Metazoa; phylum Arthropoda; class Malacostraca; order Decapoda; family Penaeidae; genus Penaeus; species Penaeus vannamei. The sequence continues at coordinate 10,239,099 of NC_091589.1, forward strand.
TCACCTCCACTAAACTCTCCACCATTTTCCTTCCACCCCCGTGAATTCCACTACCCATACTTCCACTTCCCCATCGATCCTCCACCTGCCCTTTCATCCTCCCCCAATCCACGGCACCCTGTCCCCCTCCCCCTACCACCCACAACCCAGCTCCTGCCTTCCCCTCATTCCCATCACCCCATCCCCCTCCTACCTCTGCCACCTCCTCCCCACACGCAAACCTCCAGTTCCACTACCTCCACTTCTTACCCTCCCCCCCCCACACACACACACCTCCAACAACCCAAAGGGAAGGGAAAGGGAGGGAGGGAGGGAAGGAGGGAGAGAGAGAAAGAAAAAGAAAGAAAGAAAGAAAGAGAGAGAATGAAAGAGAGAATAAGAAAGAAAGAAAGAACAATAAACAAATAAAGAGAGAACAAGAAAGAAAGAAAGCGCATAAGAAAGAAAGAAAGAGAATAACAAGAGAACAACACAAATCGAGAGAAACAGAGAGGAGATTCCAAGAGGAAATTTGACTGCAATAACGACTTCCTTCAAGAGGCTCCCCACGCCGACGTCGCTGCCTTCAGGGCGAAGCAATTACCCGCCCGCCTTGTTTATCATCGCATGGAAGCAGGAGAGAAGAGAGAAAAGGAGAAAAGAGAGATAGAAATAGTGAAGAGAGAAGAGGAAGAGGGAGAGAAAAGAGAAGAGGGAGATGGGAGAGAAGAGAGAAGAGGGAGATGGAGAGAGATGGGATAGAAGAGAGAAGAGAGAGGTAGAAATAGGGAAGAGAGAAGAGGAAGAGGGAGATGAAGATGGAGAGAGATGGAGGGAGAAAAGAGAGAAAGTAACAGTGAAGAGGGAGGCGGAGAGAGATGGAGAGAGAGAAGAGAGAAGTGGGAGATGAGGAAGAGGAATGGAGGAGAGAAGTGAGGAGTCAGAGATAGAAATAGTGAAGAGAGAAGAGGAAGAGGGAGATGGAGAGAGATGGAGGGAGAGAAGAGGAAGAGAGAAGTATGGAGATAGAGAAGAGAGAGAGATAGGAAATGGAGAGAAGAAAGATAGAAATAGTGAAGAGAGAGAAGAGGAAGCGGGAGATGGAGAGAGATGGAGGTAGAGATGAGAGAAGAGGGGGAGATAGACTGAGATAGAGGAGAAAGAAGGAGAAGAGGGGTTGGAGGGAGGAAGAGAGAGAGGGACGAAGATAGAAAAGAGAGAAGGAAGGAGAGGGGCGAGAGGGAGGGATGGAGAGAACACAGAAGAGGGCCAAAGATGGAGATAGAGATAGAGATAGAGATAAAGATAGAGAAGAGAGGAGGGACAAAGCCAGAGATAGAGAGGAGAGAGAAGAGGGGTCAGAGGGAAGGAGGGAGGGAGAGACAACCGAAGGCACTGGGGATACAAGGAAGGGAGGGTAAGAGGGAGAAAGATAAGCGAAGAGAAGAAAGAGAAAGATGAGAAAAGGATAAAGAAAGCGAAGAAAAAAAGGGAAGGGGAAGGCGAAGGACAGAGGAGGGGAGGGGAAGGAGACATTCGAAGGGAAGGCGGTTACAAGGAAGGGGGGAGGAAAGGGAGTGGGAGAAAACAGAAGGCGAGGAAGAGGAAGAGGAAGAGGCAGAGAGGACGAGTGTGCTCTTTTTCTCTTTCTGTCTGCCTGTTTACCTGCTTGCCTGCCTATCTATCCATCTCTCTGCTTCCTCTCCCCCCAACCCTTCGCCCCCCAACGAAGAACCCGTCCCATAAGCCGGTCCCTCCCCCTCCTGCCCTCCCTCCCTCCCTCCCTCCCTCCCTCCCTCCCTCCTCCACCCACCCACCCTCAATCCTACCCCTCCCTCCCTTCCACCCTCCATAACCCTCCCATCCCTGCTCCTCCCCTCCCACCCACTCCCCCCCACCCTCCCACCCACTCCCCCCACCCTCCCACCCTCCTTCCCCTTCCCCCCTCCTCCTTCCTCCCCCCTCCCTCCCCTCCCTCCCCTCTTCCCGTTCGTACGAGTGTGTAATCCCTGACACTCACTTCACTTTAAAAGACAGTTTATGGCCTCCGTTAAGTCCAAAGGCACAAACACACACCCAGGGAACATCGTACTTAAGAGGCCAAAAAAAGAAAGAAAAAAAAGAAAAAGAAAGAAAAAAAGAAAAAAAAAAGAAAAATCCAGAAATTTCCAAACGTCACTCAGATTTTCTCGTTTTCTTCTTCTTTTCTTCATTTT
>NC_091589.1:10246293-10248793 GCF_042767895.1 Penaeus vannamei
AACCCTCAAACCCCTTCCACCTCCCTACCCCATGAGGCTGAGAATGGACCGGAGGGGAGAGGAGGAGGAGGAGGAGGAGGAGGAGGAGGAGGAGGAGGAGGAGGAGGAGGAGGAGGAGGAGGAGGAGGAGGAGGAGGAGGAGGAGGAGGAGGAGGAGGATGGGGGGAGGGTATGTGCACGGGCGTGAGAAGTAGCTTTGCACGCCTACATACCTGAGCGGCTCCTAGGTTAGGCTGTATGAACTCGGCGCCCATGTGTAAATATTCACGATTTTTTTTATTTTTTCTTTTTCTTTTTCTTTTATTTTGTGTGTGGAAACGAGAGCTGGGGGATAAGGGGGAAGGGAGAAAGTAAGGAAGGGTGAGGAGGGATAAGGAGAAAAGTAGCAAGGGTGAGAGAGAGAGAGAGAGAGAGAGAGAGAGAGAGAGAGAGAGAGAGAGAGAGAGAGAGAGAGAGAGAGAGAGAGAGAGAGAGAGAGAGAGAGAGAAGAGAGGAGGGAGAGGGAGAAAAGAGAGGAGGGAGAGGGAGAGGGAGAGAGGAGAGGGAGAAAGAGAGGGGAGAAAGAGAGAGAGAGAGAGAGAGAGAGAGAGAGAGAGAGAGAGAGAGAGAGAGAGAGAGAGAGAGAGAGAGAGAGAGAGAGAGAGAGAGAGAGAGAGAGAGAGAGAGAGAGAGAGAGAGAGAGAGAGAGAGAGAGAGAGAGAGAGAGAGAGAGAGAGAGAGAGAGAGAGAGAGAGAGAGAGAGAGAGAGAGAGAGAGAGAGGCAGGCAGACAAAACGAGACAAACAAAACAGAAAGAGAAATAAAAAAAATAATAAAAAAAAATCCAAGACCCCCTCCCACCTTTCAAACCAACGCACAAACATCAACCAATCCAAGCCCACGGCCGGTCCAACGCAATCAAACAAACAAATAATCAATCCACGCAAAAAAACAAAACAAAAAAACGCAAAACGAACCATTCAATCCAAACCAATCCACACAAACAACTAATCCCACGAAACCCTACGTGGGCGGGCGGGTGGGTTTGACTGGGTGGATTGGTTATTTACCCTGGGTTTATTTGTTCGAACAAAATAACCCAGGGTAAACTCATCCACCCAAAACAACCGACCCACCCAATTCAAACCCACCCACCCACCTCATAACCCTTCCCATCATCCACCCAAAACCAACCCACCCACCCACCTCATAACCCTTCCCATCATCCACCCAAAACAACCAACCCACCCAATTTAAACCCACCCACCCACCTCATAACCCTTCCCATCATCCACCCAAAACAACCAACCCACCCAATTTAAACCCACCCACCCACCCCATAACCCACGTAATGGAAAAAAAGCAAAAAGGATTCGCCATTCCCTTCCCAACAGGACTTCAGACTATCCACCTCCAGGACGCGGCTGCAACGTGCAACATCAGCCACGCAGGGGCCGTCGGGGCGAACATGGCCTCCGCATTATCCACGGCCGCAGATAAGCAGGTTATCTATCCTCCTGCGACGGCGAGGCATTCCCGTGTGGATTACGAAGGGGGGGAGGGAGGGAAGGGAGGGGGGAGGTCCTTCTGGTTTGTCTTTGTGTACTATTGCTATACGAGTTATTATTGATGTTATTACTACTACTACTAAGTATAATGATGATGATGACGATGACAATAATGATGATAAAAATAAAATAATACAGATAATAGGAATAAAACCAACATTAGTAGCAGCAGTAGTGTTAACAGTAGTAATAGTAAAAATAACCTGTAGTAACGAGAACTACAAGTAAAAAAAAAAAAGAAAAAAAAATCTGTATTACAAAATTCCAACCTCCCTTCACAGCTCCCCCCTTCCCCACCTCCCTCCCTCCCCCTTCCGCAAAGAAAAAAAAAGAAACAATACTCAAAGAAGAAAAAAGAAAAAAACGAAAGACCATCGAAAACACAAGACAGTAAATCCAACACATACAAAACAACAACAAAAATAATACAACCCAGCCTTACCACACGCGAGTACATTGCCTAGCATACCAACAACAGTATTGTATCATCGTCGATCTACTGTATTTGCATGGGACTCGCCTATTGTGTTCTATATAGGAGAACCGTATTGTCGGCGTCCCTATTGTACGGGTCCCATCTATTGCTATCTATCAGAGGACCGAATCGGAGAATCATCAAGGGCATTGTTGCAACTGCGTGCGTCGACAGTGATCGCCCTCGTCGTGCACGGCAATTTCCCTGCAATATATGCCTCTGGTGGAACGCATTACGCTCTGATAATCTAGGTCAATACTAATACTCAATTGGAAGTCGAATATTGCAAACAGAAATGATGTGGATGTATGTACAACAACAAAAACAGCATACAACGACAATAATGAACAAAAGCAACAATGATAATATACAACACAAATATATAAACAATAATAACAGTAATAACAATGGCAATAAACCAATAGTAACAATGAATGATAATTTTTTAAAAAATATAAAAATAATAATACCAATAACA
>NC_091589.1:10253793-10268793 GCF_042767895.1 Penaeus vannamei
ACAGGAATGCATGCAGATTGAGAGAGAGAGAGAGAGAGAGAGAGAGAGAGAGAGAGAGAGAGAGAGAGAGAGAGAGAGAGAGAGAGAGAGAGAGAGAGAGACAGATAGAGAGAGAGAGAGAGAGACAGCTAGAGAGAGAGAGAGAGAGAGAGAGACACCTAGAGAGAGAGAGAGAGAGAGATACCTAGAGAGAGCGAGAGAGAAAGACAGCGAGAGAGAGAGACAGACACAGAGAGAGGGAGAGAGAGTGAGAGGGAGAGAGAGTGAGAGGGAGAGGAATAGGGGGAGGGAGAGAAAGAGAGATAAAGAGAGATAAAGAGAGAGAGGGAGGGAGGGAGGGAGAGAGAGAGAGAAGCAGAGGGAGAGAGAGAGAAGCAGAGGGAGAGAGAGAGAAGCAGAGGGAGAGAGAGAGAAGCAGAGGGAGAGAGAGAGAAGCAGAGGGAGAGAGAGATTATGATGAGTGGACTGGAGAAAAAAAAAATGGGAAAGCTAAACAGATGGATGAATAACAAAATGATAAAGAAGGGAAAGAGAAAAGAGGACGGACGACTGGCTGTATGGATGCGGAAATGGGGGAGGGGAAGGGGTGCGTAGCGATTCTTTTTGGGATCCCACCGCTGCCACCAGTTTGCAAAGAGGTTTGTTGTCGGAATCTCACCCCCTACCCCCTACCTCCTCCCCCCCTCCCCCAACGTTAATGGTACAAGGAAACGAACGATCTGGTTTGGAGTTTTATTGCTGATGTAGGTAGCTTGGGGCAGATGTTGAATGCGTCCGGTTTGTACAGAAACGTGTCGGGCAGAAGTAGGACCGGCAGGGGGTCTGATGGGTGAGTGATGGGCCCCAGGAGGAGGCAGTGTCCGAGCTGGACCGTGACTCGGTGTGGAGTGCTTGTAAGGGTCAACAAGGTCAGAGGTCATGTGTGAAAGGGGCGTGACCTAGGTCAGTGCAACGGTGATGCCTCCGTGATTGGTCAATCCACAGCGGTTAGAGGGCGTGTCCTTGATGGCATCTGAACAGTCAGAGAGAGTAAATGAGAAAGAGAATGAGAGACATAGGGAGGGAAGGAAGAAGGAGAGAGGGAGGGAGGGAGGGAGGGAGAGAGAGAGAGAGAGAGAGAGAGAGAGAGAGAGAGAGAGAGAGAGAGAGAGAGAGAGAGAGAGAGAGAGAGAGAGAGAGCGAGAGCATACAAAAAGAAAGACAGAGGGGGAAAATCAAAAACAGAGAGAGGGGAGAAATTCAGAAAAAAACAAACAGACAATACACGAACATCTTTAAAATAGAAACTAAAACCTAACCAAGCACAAAAAAGCAGAACAGAAGCAGAAGCAGAAAGACAAAGCAAGGACCCAATGACACACCAACCATCCTCCTCCTCCTCCCCCCTACCCCCTACCCCCTACCCCCTACCCCCTTATTGCATGATCACCTCAGCTTGCATGTTCAACCCTTCTAACCCTTCCAAGGCTTAAAAAAAAAAAAAAAAATCCTGAGCACTTTATTATGTCCTAAGAGGTGGCGATCCATGACTTCCCTCCACTCTCCCCCCAAAAAAAATCCTGAACACTTTATTATGTCCTAAGAGGTGGCGATCCATGACCCCCCCCAAAAAAAGAAAAAAAAAAAAATATATATATATATATATATATATATATATATATATATATATATATATATATATCCTGAACACTTTATTATGTCCTATGAAGTGCGATCCATGACTTGTCTCTCTTGCGACAGCCCTGCCTCGGTCTTTATCCGGTTGGAGAGAAAAGGAGAGGAATAGATGGCGAATAATCTATCCGCAAAGACAGGCAGATACACAGACTCACAGACCTGTTATCTGTTTCCGTTTCTGTCTGTTTATCTATTTATATGCCTGTACCTTTCTTTCTCCTTCTCTTCCTCTCTTTCTTTTTCTTTCTTTCACACTCTATCTTTCTCTCTTTCTCTCTCTCTCTCTCTCTCTCTCTCTCTCTCTCTCTCTCTCTCTCTCTCTCTCTCTCTCTCTCTCTCTCTCTCTCTCTCTCTCTCTCACACACACACACACACACACACACACACACACACACACACACACACACACACACACACACACACACACACACACACACACACACACACACACACAGACCTCCCTTTAAATCGCATTTATAAAACCAGACTCTCACCCCCACCCCCTCAAAAAAAAAAAAAAAAAAATCCAGATAACTTAGAAAATCTCGCCTCGACTGCATAACTGCACATGTAACCTTGCAATGATCGACGGATGAATGATAAGACTTGCATAAAACACGGCAAGAGATAGGCCTCGACTCCCAAAAAACTAGACCTTGGAAAAAAATTCAATTGTATTACACGGACACCTTGGTAAATGCCCAAGAATACGTAAGAAAGAACATCTAATCAAGAAAACAGACAAACAAGAATTTTATGGCCTTCGGAACGTACACTCAAGTGACGGAATAATAATAATCATATAATAATAATAGCAATAATAATAAATAATATTCAATACTACTACTACTAATAATAATAATAATAATGATAATTTCAATAATAATAATAATAATAATAATAATAATAACAATAATAATTAATAATAATAATAATAATAACAAAAATAATAATATTCTTAATAATAATAATAATAACAACAGTAAACACTAGATCGTTTTCTGTTATTTTCACCGAATTCAATATTAATACACAGTTATGCTAATTACGCGGCGAGACAGACCGAGAGAGAGAAAAAAAAAATGCAATTCAAATATATACAAAAATCTGGCCACCGCCGACGAACGGTATGAACTGCCCAAGGCCAACGTTTATTTGAAAAAAGAAAAAAAAAATGGCCAAGCGTACATGCAAAAAAAAGACAAATAAAGAAAGAAATAAAGAGATAGAAAGAATGAAAAGAAAAGAAAGAAAGAGACAGAAAGAAAGGGAAAAAAACAAGAAAGAAAAGAAAGAAAGAAAGAAAGAGACAGAAAGAAAGGAAAAAAGCAAGAAAGAAAAGAAAGAAAGAAAGAAAAGAAAGAGATAGAAAGAAAGGAAGAAAGAAGAAACGAAGAAGAAAAAACGTTTCTCTGGCGAACGTTATTCCTAACAAGCTGCTCATTAGAGTCCTCGTGTCGATGTTCACATACCGGTTCAGCTGACTCTTAAAACTTTCTTACACTTACGATCCAGCTGCGACATACATGCCCCACACCCACTATGTATGCCTGACATGGTGGCACCTGGCATATATAGCCCATACCCACTATGTATGGCTGGCATCATGACATTTGGCATACAAACCTAATACCGACTCCGCATGCCTGACATCATGACATCTGCCATAAATACCCCATATCCACTACACTTGCCTGACATCATGTTATCCGGCATACACACCCCATGCCCACTACGTATGCCTGACATCTTGACACCTGGCATACATAGCCCATACCCACTAGGCATGCCTGACATCGTGGCACCTGGCAAACCCACAATGTATGCCTGACATCATGACATTTGGCATACATACCCCATACCAACTACGTATGCCTGGCATCATGACATCCGGCATACACACCCCATGCCCACTACGCATGCCTGACATCTTCAAACCTGTCATACATACCCCATACCCACCATGCACGCCTGACATCACGATATCCACCACGCATACCTAACATCGTGGCACCTGGCACACGCACCCGATACCCACCGTACATACCTTATATCACAACCCCATTCACAGATATCCAGTACCCACAACGCATACCCACCGCTAAGTAAAGAAAGCCCGTTTGCCCCCCCCCCCCCTCACTCAATCACTCACCTCACTCATTCATTCATTCACTCACCCCACCCCCCTCGGCCTCCCCCTTCCCTTCCTTCTCTCCTTCCCCCTTCCTTCCCTTCCTTCTCTCCCTCCTCCCTTCCCTTCCTTCTCTCCTTCCCCCCTTCCTTTCCTTCTTCTCTCCCTCCTCCCCTTCCCTTCCTTCCTTCTCTCCCTCCCTCCCTCCCCCCTCTACAACACCGACGCCAAACAGCTGACCGGAAGTAAAAGGAAGGAAGGCGAGGGTATGGGAACCTCTTGGGGCAAGCCGACTACCTGCGACCCCCCTTCCCTTAGTCTCCTCCCTCATTCTATAAAATGCTACTCTTCATTATCATTCAGTCTAATAATAACGCTATTAACTATTATCATATATAATATATGCTATTTTATATACTATTTTTACCTATCATTATATATAAATAAGTGTAGAAATAATAGTGATAATAATAATAACAAATAAAAAAAATGAATAAACCAAAAAATAATAACAATAATGATAATAATAATAATAAATAAATAAATAATAAAATAATAATAACATATTCGATACTCAGGTTAATTAAACAGTTAAACAGGATGCAGGTATATGTCGGGGAATTACAGCCGTCCGTTTCAGATCCATTAAGGTCGTCCTTCAATATAATTACGTTCTACAATGGAGATGGCTGTTAACGTAGGAATTCTATTGCTCTCCCTCCCTCACTCACTCACTCACTTACTTCTCACTCATTCATTCACTCACTCACCCACTCCCTCCCTCCTTCACTCCCCACTCACTCCTTACTCACTCACTCACTTCTCACTCATTCATTCACTCACTCACTCACCCACTCCCTCCCTCCTTCACTCCCCACTCACTCCTTACTCACTCACTCACTCCCCCTCCCTCTTAGTGGGAAAAATCTATGTATCGACTATTTCACCCACTCCAACAACCCCCACTTTTCGTTCCAACGCTCACCCCCTTCCCTTCCTTCTTCTCTCCCTCCTCCCCCTCCCTTCCTTCTCTCCCTCCTCCCTTCCCTCCCTTCTTCTCTCCTTCTCCATTTCCCCCACTTAATTCTTCCATCTCCTCTCACACCCCATTATCCACGCCTTTCCTCTTTCCTCTTCCTTACACTTACCTTCCCCTTCGTCTCCCATCCACCGTCTCATCCCCTCCTCCACCCACTCCCTGTCCCCTCCTCGCCCGCCCACTCCCCCATCCTCCCTTCCCCCCAACCGTTTCTCTCTCCAGCTACTCCTTACCCTCTCTCCCCCACTCCCTCCCTCCCCCTTTCCCCACTCCTCTTCAAGAAAACCACCCCCTGAGCAACAATAAAAGAGCATGAATACATTAACCTACATGCCGCAACCTATACCGCCCTCCCTCCTTCCCTCCCCTCTTCCCCCTTCCCCCTCGTCCCTCCCTCCACCCTTCTTCTCCCCTTTTTTCCTCATCCCTCCCTCCACCCTTGCTCCCCTTCCCTCGCACCTCCTTCCACCTTCTCCTCGTCCCACCCTCCACCCTTTTCCCTCCTCCTCACTCTATCCTTTCCACCTCCTCCCTCCTCCTTCTTCCTCCTCCTCCTTCCCCCACCCTCCTCTTCCTCCTCTCCCTCCTCCTCCTCTACCCTCCACCCCTCCCTCCTCCTCCTCTGCCCTCCCCCTCCCTCCTCCTCTTCCCCTCCCTCATCTCCCTCTCCTCCCCCCCCTTCTCTTCCCCACCCCCTCCTCCCTCCTCCTCCTCCTCCTCCCCCCTCCTCCTCTCCCCTCCCTCCCTCCTCTACCCTCCACCCCTCCCTCCCTTCCCTCTACCCCCCCTTCCCCCCGACCTTTTTCCGACACCGCGTCCACTCGGCCGTTCAGCTCCGACATGCAAGCAGGGACCACCTATGATAAAATGCAGGCACGACATCTGGTAACACACCTTGGGTCTTTTTGTGATTTTTCCTTTTTTTTCTTCTTTTTTTTATTATTCTGTTAGATTGTCTGGTTTGTCTTTTATTTTCTCTGTTTTACAGTCTGTGTGCGTGTGTGTGCGTGTGTGTGTGTGTGTGTGTGTGTGTGTGTGTGTGTGTGTGTGTGTGTGTGTGTGTGTGTGTGTGTGTGTGTGTGTGTGTGTGTGTGTGTGTGAGTGAGTGAGTGAGTGAGTGAGTGAGTGAGTGAGTGAGTGAGTGAGTGAGTGAGTGAGTGAGTGAGTGAGTGAGTGAGTGAGTGAGTGTGCGTGTGCGTGTACGTGTACGTGCAAGTGTGAGTATGCGTGCGTTCACGCGTGTGCGTATGAGTGTGCATATGCATGTGCGTTTACGTGCGGGTGTATATACGTGTCTATTTACACCCACCCCACCTTCCCCATTTTCTCTCTCTCTCTCTCCCCATATTTCTATTTCCCCATCTCCACCCCCATCTTCACCACCATCACCATCCAATCCCTCGTGTCTGCTGCCTGGCCTTACCGCCTTACCCCCGCCCTTAAGCCCAGGACACGTGGGCGGTCGCTCGGGGAGGTCGCGCTCTAGCCAACGTACCTGAAGAAAAGAGAAGAAAACGCAATTAATTACATCATTTCACTTTGCTTGCTTGCTTACCTGTCTGTCTGTCTGTCAGCATGTCTGTATGTCTTTCAGTATCTGTGCATAACTGTGTTTGTTGGTTTGTTTGTCTGTATCTGCTTTTTGTGTTTGTGAGAGATGAGAGAGGAAGGGAAGAAGGGAGGGAGAGAGAGGGAGAGAGAGGGAGAGAGAGGGAGAGAGAGGGAGAGGGAGAGGGAGAAACAGAGACAGAGACAGAGTAAAGAAGAAGAGAGACAAGATGAGATAAGCTGAGGGGTGGGCGGAAGAGAGAAGAAGTAGAACAAGAAAAAGAAGAGAATATAGAGAAGAGGAGTGAAAGGCGAACAATAAAAAAGAAGTCTTAGAAAAAGGAGCCATGAGGCAGCAAGAAGAATCACGTCCCCAACCACTCACTCAAGCCATTAAAACCTTTTCCCCACCAAGTCCCTCCCGGAGACCCCACCCCCATCGCATCCCCGAAGAGAACCTCTCCTTACCTCCCCCCTTCAAAGCTACCCCCACCCCATCCTCCCATCGCAACTCCCCTCCCCGCCCCCTTTAAAGCCCACCCTACGCCCCCTTACCGCACCCACTTCGTTTCCCCTTAGAAACCCCTTCAAAACACTTTGCAAAAACCTCTCCCCCCCCTTCGCACCCCCTTAGAAAACTTCCTCTCTCCCCCCTTTGCATCCCCCAGAAAATTTTCCCCTCACCCCCCCAGACCCCCCCTTCGACATGGCGCCCGAACCCTCACGGAAATGATTAATCAACCGAGGAAGATTCCGGAACTAAATTTAAGACGATGGCGGAGGAGGAGGGGCAGGAAGGAGAAGAAGGAGGGGGAGGAAGGAGGAGGAGGAGAGGCAGGAAGGAGGAGGAGGAGATGCAGGAAGGAGGAGGAGGGGAAGGGGGAGAAAGGAGTAGAAGGAGGAGGAAGAGGAAGAGGAAGAGGAAGAGGAGGAGGAAGGAGGGTGAAGAGCAGGAGACGTCTTACCCCGGAGCTCACTTCCCTCTCGTGAACCAGTCCTTCCAATCCTCCAATCTCGCGAGCCAATCTTCCTATAATCCTAAACCTCTCCCTCCCAATCCTATTCCCTCACTTCCCTCCCCCACGGACCCCTCCTCCCAATCCTCCCTCCCCCACGAACCCCTTCCTTCCAATCCTCCCTCCCCCACGAACCCCCTCCTTCCCTCCCACGAACCCCTCCTCCCAAACCTCCCTTCCCCACGGACCCCTCCTTCCAATCCCGTAGGATGTGGAGGGAGGCGCCCGCAGGACACGCTTTGGCGCCCTCGAGGACTTCCTTCGGGCGCAGAGGGCGTGAGGCTCCGAGGTCTGTGCTGAGAGGCGCTTCCGTGTGTGTATGTGTGGGAGGGAGGGAGGGGGTTTGGGAGGGGGTTTGGGAGGGGGTTTGGGAGGGGGTTTGGGAGGGAGGGAGGGAGGGAGGGAGGGAGAGAGGGAGGGAGGGAGGGAGAGAGGGAGGGAGGGAGGAGGAGGGAGTGGGAGGGAGAGAGAGAGAGAGAGAGAGAGAGAGAGAGAGAGAGAGAGAGAGAGAGAGACAGAGAGAGAGAGAGAGAGAGAGAGAGAGAGAGAGAAATTCCATCGCAAAAGCACCTAACACTACTTAAAAAAAAAAAAAAAATCACCAATACCATCTTTCTCAGCATCACTATTCATCTACTTATGGAAGCTAAAAGAAAACGAAATGATAATAAATAAATAAAAAGAAATAAAACTAAGATTTATAAATCATCTCTGTCTCCTCGCTCGCCTTAAAATTCAACAAACGCGTCCGAACGGAGATTTCAACGCTCGATGCCGTACCAAGCCGAAGCCGAAGTCGTAGCCGCAGCATATGCTACTATAAATCTCATCCTTTCGGACACATTAGAGGAAGAAAAAAAACTTGTAACAAGAAAAGAGAGTTCGTTGTGTCGTAAGAACTAAGAGAAAATGTTATGAATGAAAAGAATTCGTCTTATAAAACGTCTAACGAGTAAATAGATATCTTAATGCTTATTGTGTTCCGCAGAACGTTAAAAAAACACAAAAAATAGATAACGAATAAACACGTAACACAACCGTAAATAACCAAGGCCTGAAAGGATGACACATCAATTGTTAAATTTTAGTGGGATATCAAATAACAAATAAGTAAAAGGAGGACTTAATTCATAAAAAGGATTTGTGTTGCAAGGTAAAATTTGCAGTTGACATTTTGGTCACTTGGGTTTCTCGGATTATGACAAATCTTAAAAAAGAGGGAAGGAAGGGAAAGAGGAAGGGAGGGAGGGAGACAAAGAGAGGGAGGGAGGGAAACAAAGAGAGGGAGAGAGAGAAGGGAGGGATGGGGGGAAACTAAGAAAGGGAGGGATGGAGGGAAACAAAGAGAGAGAGAGAGAGAGAGAGAGAGAGAGAGAGAGAGAGAGAGAGAGAGAGAGAGAGAGAGAGAGAGAGAGAGAGAGAGAGAGAGAGAGAGAGAGAGAGAGAGAGAGGAAGAGACAGACAGACAGAAAGAAAGAGAGAGGGGGTGTGGCAGAATGACCAAATAATGATTAACAAATAAGCTCATCTACCAAACAAGGATGACATCAACAGCAACTTATTACTCCAACAAAATAATAATAACAATAATAACAATGATACTATAACAACAACAATAACAATAGCAGTGACAGCAATAACAATAACAATGATACAAAAGACCTAAAGAAACCACACGTACTAAAACCCAACAAAAAACAGCAACAAAAACAAAATACCTGCTTCACCCCCCCGCCCCCACCTGCTGCTTCCACTCCCCCTCCCCCTCCCCTTTGCCTCCCCTCAATCCCCAACACATAAAATTCGCTCTAATTAAAATTCCAATCGTACCCACAAGCCACCACAAACGCCTAATCCTTAACCTTAGTCCTTCGCCCTAATCCTACGTCCAACTCTTATGCCCTAACCGTAATTCCTAACTCCATTCCCTAATCCTAATCCATACTCCCATTCCCTAATTCTATGCTCTAATCCTTGGTGCTAACTAGAAGACTGGAGAACTTTAGTAAATACACGAAGATAATCTTAAGACTGCCTGAACGCAGTAAACAATAACTACGAGGCCAGAAAACAAAAACAAAAACAAAACTAAGCCAAACAATCAAAATGAAGAAGAAAAAACAAAAAAAACGAAGCATACAAACTCGAAAATAAAACTTCAATATTCAACATCAAATTTAAAATGGAAACGCATTCCCTTAGTTACAATGGTCATCCTTTCCCCTCCAAAAAAAGACAACAAAAAAATAACAAGAACAGCATAACAAAAGCAACAAAACAACGACAAGAGAGAGAGAGAGAGAGAGAGAGAGAGAGAGAGAGAGAGAGAGAGAGAGAGAGAGAGAGAGAGAGAGAGAGAGAGAGAGAGAGAGAGAGAGAGAGAGAGGGGGGTAGACTGCAACTTCAACAGATAATGGCAATCATGCAAATACATTGTAAAAGAAGAAACAATTGCAATTATATTGATTATTAAAGAGGAAGTGAAGACAAAAACGATAATAACAACAACCGTCTCCATAAAATGATAATAAAAATCATATCAATAATAATAATGACGATGATAATATCAAAATAAAGGTAATAATGACAATGACGATAAAAAACAACAAAATTACTACTACTACTACTACTACTACTAAAACTACTATCAACAACAACAACAACAACAGCAATGATATAATAAGATCCTACTGATGATGATAATGATAGAATGACAATGAAAGGAGGGAAGAAGAAAGAATGAAGAACAAGGAAAGGGAGAGGGGGATGAGAAAGAAGAAGGGGGGGGAGAGGGAGAAGGCGATGAGAAAATATATCGATAACGACAATAATAACCGTACCCCAATAACAACAAACCCAAAACAGAAAAAACGACATGACATCTGTGAAACTGTAATATTTCTGTCACATCATCATCATATCGGCACCAACAGCATCAATATTAAATAATAACAATTTCAAAATCAATGGCAAAAAATACAGAACACTCACACTTGAAAGTACACATGCCTTCCAGTAAAGAAAAAAAAATAAAATAAAAAAATAATGTAAAATAGAAAAAAAACTAACACAGCCATTTTCTATGATGTATTGCACCGTCAATGAATACTTAAATGACACAGAAAATTAATTAAAGGGAGGAGGAAGATAGGAGAAATAAACATGAGAGAAGGGCAGAATGGTTAAGAAATGAAGGGGAAAGAGAGGAGAATGAGAAGGGAAAGGAAGAAGGTAGTGAAAAGTGTGTGTGTGTGTGTGTGTGTGTGTGTTTGTGTGTGTGTGTGTGTCTGCGTGTGTGTCTGCGTGTGTGTATGTGTGTGTTCGCGCGCGTGCGTGCGTTTGCGTGCGTCCAGTAGTAGTAATAGAGGAGGAAGGACGAATGTTTGTTTGGGGTGCCCGTGAGTGTGTGCGTGTATACCTGAGTGCATATACGTGTGCGTGTGCCAATGCCCGCTTAACAACAACAAAACGACACGAGTGAAAACAAAACAAAACAAAACAAGAAACGCCACCGCCAACAACCATTCCCACGACCCGCGCCAACGCCAGCGACGGGAAGAGTCCGACATCAGTGCTAGTGAGAGGACGACCTTGCGTGATGGGCGGCAAGGTCACCCGAATGGGGATGTGGGTTGGGGAGAGAGAGAGTGGGATGAGAACGGGGGAGGGGGAGGGAGAGGGGGATGAGAAGGGGCGAGGGAGAGAGAGAGTGGGAAGGGGGAAGGGGGAGGGACAGGGAGAGTGGGATGAGAAAGGGGGAGAGGAGGAGGGAGGGAGAGGGAGAGGAAGATGAGAACGGGGGAGGGGGAGGGAGAGGGGGGGATGAGGAAGGGGCGAGGGGAGGGAGAGGGGATCGGGAGGAAGAAGATGAGGAAGGGGGAGGGGGAGGGAGAGGGAGAGTGGGATGAGAAAGGGGAGAGGAGGAGGGAGGTAGAGAGAGAGAGAGATGAGAACGGGGGAGGGGAGGGAAGTAGGGATGAGGAAGTGGGAGAAGGAGAGGGAGGGAGGGAGAGGAAGATGAGAACGGAGGAGGGGGCGGAGAGTGGGATGAGGAAGGGGGAGAAAGAGAGGGAGGGGGAGGGAGAGGAAGATGAGAACAGGGGAAGGGGGAGGGAGAGGGGGGATGAGGAAGGAGAAGAGGGAGGCAGAGGGGGTGAGAAAGAAGGAAGGGGAAGGAAGAGAGGGAAAAGGAAAGGAGAGGGGAAATTAGATAGGGGGAGGGAGGGTGATTAGGAAGAGGAAGAGAAGGACAATGATGAAGAGAAGGAAAGAGGAAATGGGAGAGTGGAAGAGGGAAAGTGGAGAGGTAGGGAAGGAAAGAGAGAGAGGGGGAAGAGAGAGAGAGAGAGAGAGAGAGAGAGAGAGAGAGAGAGAGAGAGAGAGAGAGAGAGAGAGAGAGAGAGAGAGAGAGCGAGAAAGAAAGAAAGAAAGAAAGAAAGAAAGAAAGAGAGAGAGAGAGAGAGAGAGAGAGAGAGAGAGAGAGAGAGAGAGAGAGAGAGAGAGAAAGAAAGAAAGAAAGAAAGAGAAGAAAGAGAGAAAGAAAGAAAGAGAGAAAGAGAGAGAGAGAGAGAGAGAGAGAGAGAGAGAGAGAGAAAGAAACAAGGAAAGAAAGAAAGAGAGAGAGAGAGAAGGAGAGAAAGAAAGAAAGAAAGAGAGAGAGAAAGAAAGAAAGAGAGAGAGAAAGAGTACGAGAAAGAGAACAAGAACGAGAACGTAAACGAGAAAGAGAACGAGAGAGAGTCAGACAGACACACAAAATCAGAAGAGACGTTAAGGTGAGCGCACACCTATAACCTCCAATCTAAACCAAGGTGCTAAATACCTTCTAAAAGGCGGCACCATTTAAAGGGGGGGGGGGGAGTGAGGCGTGGGAAAGGGGAAGGCGCAGGGGGTATGGGGTGAGGTGGGGGGGGGGGGGTAAGTGGGCGATGACAACACCACTAAAAGGGTGCGAACTGCCGCTTCCAGGCGTCATCAATCAGCGCCGTGGTGGTGAGTGCGTGCGTGGTGAATTGATGGAGTCAGCTGGTCGTCCGTGGTGGTGGTGACTGTGGTGGTGAAGCTGGTCGTCCGTAGTGGTGACTGGTGGTGGAGTCAGCTGGTCGTCCGTGGTGGTGGTGACTGTGGTGGTGAAGCTGGTCGTCCGTAGTGGTGACTGGTGGTGAAGTGGTGGAGTCAGCTGGTCGGGCGTGGTGGTGGTGACTGTGGTGGTGAAGCTGGTCGTCCGTAGTGGTGACTGGTGGTGAATGAGCGGTGAAGCTGGTTGTCGATGGTGAAGGTGACTGTGGTGGTGACCGAGTGAATGGTGAAGCTGGTCGTAAGTGGTGGTGGTGACAGCGGTGATGATCGAGTGAGTGGGCTAGATGGCTATCCGTGGTGGTGGTGAAGCTGGCTGTGCTGGTGACCAATTAAGTGAAGCTGGTTATCCGTGGTGGTGACTGTGGTGGTGAAATGGTGTAGATGCCAGGTGATCCTCAGCCGTGATACAGGCAGTGGTGGTGACCGCGTGAGTGAGAAAAGTGGTGAAGTCACCCGCTTAACAGTGATGGTACCGGAAGCGGTGATGATGAATGCTAAAGTGATGAAGACCTGCCGTCCCAGTAGTCCTACTGATGAACGGATGAGTGAGAACCGAAGAAGTCATCTGGTACTCCATGGCGGTGAGGGGTGGTTGAGTGATGAAGTGATGAAACCAACCACTGCTCCGTTGGTGGTGACGGTGGTGGGTAGTGGTGATGTGTTAGGTAGCGGCGGTGGTGGTGACTGAGTGAGTGATGAAGTGATGAAGCCAACTGTTCTTTCGTAGGTGATGCTGGCGGTGGTGATGGCGGTGGCCGTTGGTGATGTGTTAGGTAGTAGTGCAGGCGGTGGTGGTGGTGACTGAGTGAGTGGTGTAGTGATGAAGCCAACTGTTGCTCCGTGGTGGTGCCGGTGGTGGGTGGTATCGGCGGTAGCGAGTGCGTGCGTGATGAAACCAGCGTGGTGATGCTGGCGGCGGTGGTGACGTCAGCGTTGGTGGTGAGCGGTGATGAGTAGTGTGGTGTTGGCGGTGGTGACGGTGTTAGGTAGTGGTGTCGGCGGTGGTGAGCAGTGGCGTTGAAAGGCGGTAGCGATGGTGGTGATGCTGTAAAGTAGTGGTGAGCGGTGGTGTCGGCTGTGAGACAAGGCGGTGGTGGTGACGGCATTAGATAGTGGTGAGCGGTGGTGGTGCTGGTGGTGGTGTCGGCGGTGGTGAGAGGTGACGGTGTAAGGTAGTGGTGAGCGGTGATGACAGCAGACGTGGTAATGGTGACGGCGTTAGGTAGTGGTGAGCGGTGGTGGTGATGAACGGTGATGATAAACGATGACGATGAACAGTGATGATAAACGATGATGATAAACGATGACGATGACCGGTGGTGATGAACAGTGGTGTTGGTGTCAGGCAGCGGCGAGCGGTGGTGTCGGCGGCGGCGGCGGCGGCGGGCGGTGGCGGTGGTGGCGGCGAGTCTCCCGCGACCTTGAGGCCTGCGTGCAACAGCGCCGGGACGGGTTCCGGTCACTCACCCCGCCCGCCGCCCCTGCCACCGCCATCGATTCCTCAGCCTTGTCCTCTTGCTCTTCTGCCTCCTCTTCCTCTTCCCATTCCTTATCCTACTTTTTTTATCTTTTTATTTCCTCATCCTTGTCCTCTTGCTCTTCTGCCTCCTCTTCCTCTTCCCATTCCTTGCACTACATTTTTTTTTTAAATTTTTATTTCCTAATTAGTCCTCTTGCTCTTTCTCCTCTTCCTCTTCCCATTCCGTATCCTACTTTTATTTATCTTCTTTTATTTCATCAGCCTCGTCTTGCTCTTCTTCCTCTTCCCATTCCTTATCCTGCATTTTTTTTGTTTATATTTTATTTCTTAATTCGTCCTCTTTCTCCTCCTCCTCTTTTTCTTTTTCCCATTCCTTATCCTGCATTTTTTTATCTTCTTTTATTTCCTAATTTGTCCTCATGCTCTCCTTCCTCTTCTTATTCCTTATCCTACATTTTTTTATCTTCTTTTATTTCCTAGTTTGTCCTGCACTTCCTATTCCATATCCTACATTTTTTTCTATTTCTATTGTATTTCTTAATTTGTCCTCCTATTCTTCTTCCTCTTTCTATTCTTTTTCCTGCATTTTTTGTTTTTCTGTTAACCTTATTTCTTAATTTGTCCCCCTATTCTTTTTCCTCTCCTTTCTTTTCCTATTCTTAATCCTACATCTAGTTTCGTTTCACTGTTTATATTCTTTTATTTTTTAATTCGCTTTATGTCCTCCTACTCTTCCTCCTCCTCCTATTCTTTATCCGACATATCCCTCTTCCTATTCTTTATCCTATATTCTTTAGTTTCGTTTTTTCTTGTTTTCTTTTAGTTTATCTTAATTTATTTCTTAATTTGCTTTATGTCCCTTCCTTTATGTCCTGCTCCTCTTCCTCTTCTTCCTCCTCCTATCCTTTATCCTACAATTTTAGTTTCGTTTTTTTTCTGTTTTATCTTAATTTACTTCTTAATTGTTTTATTTCATCCTAGTTTTTCTATTGTTTATCCTACATCTTTTAGTTCCGTTTTTTTCTGTTTA
>NC_091589.1:10276293-10288793 GCF_042767895.1 Penaeus vannamei
TTTTAAATCTATACTTTTCTTCTCTTTTATCATTTTTATTATTTGTTGGCGCTACAACATTTTTTTTCCTAAAATCACACCGCCAATCTGTACAGTCGTCACTTGGCTGGCCCGGGCAAGGGCAATGAGGAAGAGCTGCAGGTCCCCTTCTCCACGTCACCGATGGAATCCAAGGCGAAGGAAAGAGTCCATGCACCTTGGCGCCTTTGCTGTTGCAGGAGTTGCTAAATCGAAGTTGAAGTCGACTCTCTTAGGGACTCCACCTCCGTATTTCTCAGTTGAAGTCGACTCTCTTAGGGACTCCACCTGACTTCCTCTGGCATTTTCGTAGTACACTCGACTACTAGAGACCAATACCGAAACGAAACAGCGATCGTGTGGCGTCATGCGGCGGCCGTGGTCACTATACTTTGACTCCTTTTCATTGCTGGTGATTTAGCAAATCTCAAGCAAAACAAGCATTATGTGTGTCTATGTGAGTGCAAACCCTGTACATACATACAACATACATACATCCAAATATATATACATATATAATACAAACACTTGCTCTCTCTCTCTCTCTCTCTCTCTCTCTCTCTCTCTCTCTCTCTCTCTCTCTCTCTCTCTCTCTCTCTCTCTCTCTCTCTCTCTCTCTCTCCCTCTCCCTCTCCCTCTCCCTCTCCCTCTCCTTCCTCCCCTCTCCTCTCTCTCCCTCTCCTCTCCTCTCCCTCTCCTCTCCTCCTCTCCTCTCCTCTCCTCCCTCTCTTCCTCTTCTCCTCTCCCTCCTCTCCCTCTCCCTCTCCCTCTCCCTCTCACACACACACACAAATATAGTTTCAAATCCTGCCCTCTCATTAAGCACATCCCCCAACAAGCAGCTCATTAAAACACCCAGCGAAATAACGAACGCCATTAAGTGCGGCCAGATGCAAAAAAAAAAACCCGGAGCCAGACGCAGAATGATATGCAAATAAACCAGCGCCCAACAATACCAACATCAATTACAATTATCGCCGGAACATCCAACACGCATCCGATACATAGAGACGAGATAACGACATTGCACAATCAGGCCATTTGCAAAGCAGGCAATACACCGCCACTGAAAAGAAGATTCCATTAAGGTCGCTAATTTATGGGGGAGGAGGGGGGGTGGGGGGGAGAGGGTATCGCAGGTGATACGTGCAGACGAGTCGACGGAGACGCAAGCACAAAGGAGGAGGGAAAGAGGAAGAGAGAGGAAGGAGGGAGGGAGAGACGTAGAGAGAGAGAGAGAGAAGAACAAAGGAGGGAGGAAGGGAGAGGAGAGATATAAAAAGAGAGTGGTGGAGCTAAAGACTGACATACACAGATATAATGAGAGAGAGAGAGAAAGAGAGAGAGAGAGAGAGAGAGAGAGAGAGAGAGAGAGAGAGAGGGGGGGGGGGAGGAGGAGGGAGAGGATTCATCCTGCCCATAAACCCCGATTCCTACAGGACAACCGCAAATCCTTCCCCTTTTCCCCTCTCTCTCTACCCTCCCCTCCCCCTCTTCCCCTCCTTCCCTCCCCCCCAAACCGCATTGAGAAGCGAACACAACCCCATGAATAAAACAAGAAATGAAAACAACCGAGGAATAAACAGAAACCATGAATAAAACAACATGTAATGCGAACAAGGATGAACAGGGAAGGGGGAAGGAAAGAGAGGAATGATGATGAACAGGGGAAGGGATAAAAGAAATGAACAGGCGAGAGGGTGAAAGACGCAGGTCGATGAACTGGCAAAAATTATGGGAGGGTGAATCAGAGAACAAAATGAACAGTTCAACAAGATGAACAAGGCGTTCATGACCAACAAAACAAGATGAACAAAGTGAACATGGAGTATAAGACTGAATAACGAGGGAGTGGGACGGGCTGAACACTATTTGAACATGGATGGTTGAGACTGAATAACAACCATTCACACTTAATTACAATCTGTATGTTAGTAAAAGATAAATAATAATAACAATAATAATAATAATAATAATAATAATAATAATAATAATAATAACAATAATGATAATAACAATAATAATAACAACAACAACAGTAATAGCAACAACAATAATATCGATAGGTACAATAATAGGAATATAAATAATAATAGATAGCAATGATGAAAGAATAATGAAAGCAAAGCCGATATTAATAACAATACCAACAGCAACAAAAATATAACACAGAAAGAGAGAGAGAAGGGAGGGAAGGGAGACAAGAAAGAGAGAGAGAAAAAGACACAGAGACACACACACACACACAAAGATAGACAGACAAACAGACAAAGAAAGAGAAAAAAAGAGAGAACGAGAAACAGACAGACAGACAACAAGAGACACCAAGACCGACAGACCCGCCAAACATTCCAATCCCCTTGAAGTCCCGATCGAGAAGATTCAGAGAAGAGAAGATTCAGAGAGAGAGAGAGAGAAGAGAAGAGAGAAGAGAGAAGAGAAGAGAAGAGAAGAGAAGAGAAGAGAAGAGAAGAGAAGAGAAGAGAAGAAGAAGAGAAGATTCAGAGAAGAAGAAGAGAAGAGAAGAAGAAGATTCAGAGAAGAAGATTCAGAGAAGAGAAGAGAAGAGAAGAGAAGATTCAGAGAAGATTCAGAAGAAGAGAAGAGAGAGAAGAGAAGAGAAGAGATAAGAGAAAGAGAGAGACGAGAACAGAAGGGAAGAGAAGAGAAGAGAAGAGAAAGAGAGTAAAGAAAGAGAGAGAAAGGCAGAATCTTCCAGAAGATTCCGAGAGAGAGAGTAGAGAAGAGAAGAGAAAGAGAGTAAAGAAAGAGAGAGAAAGGCAGAATCTTCCAGAAGATTCCGAGAGAGAGAGAAGAGAAAGAGAAAGAGAAGAGAAAGAGAAAGAGAAAGAGAAGAGAAGAGAAGAGAAAGAGAAGAGAAAGAGAAAGAGAAGGAAAGAGAAATAGCGAGAAGAGAAAGAGAAAGAGAATAGAAATAGAAAGAAATAGTGAGAAGAGAAGAGGAAGAAAAAGAGAAGAGAGAGAGGAGATTCCAACCCCTCGCCAACCCCACCGAACCCGCCCTCCGACAAAGATTCCGAGTCACGAGCGAGCTGTCACGAGGGAGGAGGAGGAGGAAGAGGGGGAGGGAGGGGGGGAGGGCGTGGCCAAGGGACTATTCGCCACGCCCACTCGCACGCCCGCCCTCCCACGCCGAATTCCACGGGGAAGTCGCATATTTTTAGTAGTGCGAAAACGGCAAATATGTTGTTGTAGTTGTTTTTATCGATATTACTATCATTATCAATGCTGCTATTAATATCATTATTACTATTTTTATCATTATTACTATCATCATTATTGCCATTACTATCATCATTATTGCCATTACTATAACCATTATTGTCATTACTATCATCATTATTGCTATTACTATTATCATTATTATAATTCATATTATTTTTACTATTATCATTAGTGTTATTATCACCATCATCATTATCATAATTACCATCATTATTATTACTAAAATTATTATTATTATCATTATCATTACTACCATCATCATCCTTATTATTATCATTATCATTACTACCATCATCACCGATATCATTATCATTATCATTATTGACAACAACAATAACAACAACAACAACAACAAACCACATGCATCAGACACGACCCCAAACCCACACCCGATCCAGTTCACACCACTTCGCCGCCCGCCCGCTTTGGCACCGCCACGTGGGTCGGAAGCGCCCGCGGTGACGCAACTCTTCGCTTTCTGCTTTCTATTCTCTTCGTTCACCTATATTCTATCCATTTGTCATCTCATTTATGTATAATATATCTCTTCGTCAACTCGTCTATCCATATTGTATTCATTTATCCATATTCTATTCATTTTTTTCATTTTCTGCTTTTTATTCTATTCATTCACCTATATTCTATCCATTTGTCATCTCTTTTATCGATAATATATCTATTCGTCAACTCGTCTATCCATATTCTATATATTTATCAACTCAGTTATCCATATTCTATTCATTTTCTGCTTTCTATTCTTTTCATTCACTTATATTCTATCTACTTATCAACTCATTTATCCATATTCATATTCATATCCATATTTCATCAACTCATTCATCCACATTCTATCCATCTATCCACTCGTTTATTCATATTCTATCTATTCTTCAACTGATTATCCATATTCTATCTATTCTTCAACAGATTATCCATATTCTATCTATTCTTCAACTGATTATCCATATCATATCTATTCATCAACTCATTTATCCACATTCTATCCATCTATCAACTCATTTATCCATTTATCTTATATATTTTCATATCTTACTCGAATGATTCACCTATACCACATCTTTCATTTACTCCTTCCCCTTTTCATTAACCTGTACATTTCCACCGCTTTTATTTAATATACTCCATGATAATAATAAATTTCAGTATCATCTACCTCCTGTTCATCTGAGAGAGAGAGAGAGAGAGAGAGAGAGAGAGAGAGAGAGAGAGAGAGAGAGAGAGAGAGAGAGAGAGAGAGAGAGAGAGAGAGAGAGAGAGAGAGAGAGAAAGAGAGAGAGAGAGAGTGAGAACGGGAAATGAGAGAAAAAAGAAAGAAAAATAGAAAGAAAAAGAAAAAGAGAGAAAGAGAAAGAAAAAAAGAGAGAAAAGATGAAATCTAAATCACGATCATCTATCACCTGTCCATCTGCCAATCAAATGATAAAACAGGAAACATAAAATCCCAAAAGCTATACCATATGATAAGGGAAGTACACGTGCACCTGCGCCGATAAACAACATTCTGACATCCGCACACGCACGAACGAACACGCGTTGGCAACACATGTGAGGGAGTAAGGGAGGGAAACGGAGGAAAGATGGAGAGGGAAGAGAGAGAATAGGGGGGATTGAAGGAGAGGAAGATGTAATTGGGAAAGGGAGAGAAAATGAGAAAGAACAATGAAAGAGAAAAAAGCGATAAAAAGAGAAGAGGGAGGGAGAGACGAGACAGAGAGAGAGAGACGAGACAGACAGAGAGACGAGACAGAGAGAGAAAGACGAGACAGAGAGAGAGAGAGAGACAGAGAGAGAGAGAGAGAGAGAGAGAGAGAGATAAAAAGCGCGAGAAAGAGAGAGATAAAAAGAGCGAGAAAGAGAAAGATAGAGATAAAAAGCGCAAGAAAGACGAAAAAGAGAGAGAGAGAGAGAGAAACAAGGACAAGACACGGAGCGAAGCAGAGAGGGGATAAAGGGGGGCGTTGACCCCTCCGAGCGCCCGTGCCCCGAGTGCCTGTCGCGGAGTCACGTCCGAGATAACAACAAAGATAAAGGCCGATTAGGATGCTTTTGCTTTGCTCTCGGGGGGAGGAGGAGACAGAGGCTGAGGCGACTACGCAGGAACAGGGAAGAGGGGAGGGGGGAGAGGGTCACGTGGTCGGAGGAGGGGGAGGGGTCCACGTGGTCGAAGGGGGGAGAGGGAGGGGGACACGTGGTACAATGAGGGGGAGGAGTCACGTGATCGGAGGGGGGGGAGACGGAGGGAAAATTAGGAAGGCGAGAGGGGGGGAGGGATCACGTGGTACACAGAGGGGGAAGGGAGGAGTATGATTAGGAGGGGCGAAAGGGGGAGGGGAAGAGGGGAGGGGGTCACGTGTTCGGAGGAGGGAAGGGAGGAGAAAGGATTAGGAGGGCGAGGTGGGGGGAGGGGTCACGTGGTCCAAAGAGATACGAGAGGTCACGTGGTCGAAGGAGAAGGGTGGGAGGGGAGAGGGAGGAAGGATTAGAGGGGGGGGGGGCGAAGGCGTAGCTGAGAATTGAAAGTAAACAAACTTAAATTCCTTCTTTAAAGGGCTGAAAATCGAGAGAGAGAGAGAGAGATGCGATTTTTTGATTACATAAAAAAATCAGAAATAAAGAATAAAGATGATGAATATTAAAAAAACAACGCTAGAGAGGGGAGAGGGAGAGGGGAGAGGGAGAAGGGAGAGAGGGAAAGGGGAGAGAGGAGCGGGGTTAGGGGAAAGGGGAGGGGTTGAGGGGAAGAGGGGAGAGGATAGAGGGGGTTGAGGGTCAACAGTTTAAAATGTAAAAATAACAAAAACAAAACAGAAAAAACGAACTACCAGTGAAATGCTCATAAAGTGAAAGAAAAAGAAACAAAAAAACGCAGCTTTTAGAAAAAAAAAACAAGGTTAAAAACAGAGAAAAATTATTTTTTCGATTACATAAACTTAAAGGAATGATAGAAAAGAAAGAAAAAATAAAACAATGATCATGAATTTAAAAAGTAAAGCAAGAAAAAACATCAACTTTACCAAACAAAGCCACATTAAAAATAAAGAAATAAAAAATAAAATGAAAAAAATCAGTACATACCAATAAAAAAACACACGGACAAATAATAATAATAATAATAATAATAATAATAATAATAATAATAATAATAATAATAATAATAAAATAAAATAACCAACAAAAAACAAAACAAAAACAAAAAATAAAAAACCCACAAAACAAAACAAAAAAATAAAAAAACAAAAAAAATAAATACCACAAAACGAAACAAAATTTAAAAAAACAAAAACACACACAAAACAAAAAATAAAAAAAAACACAGAACAAAACAAAAAACAAAAAACAAAAAAAAACAAAAAATTAAAAAGCAAAACAACAAAATACAAAAAAAAACACAAGACGAAAAAAAATAAAAACCCACAAAAACAAACAAACAAACAAAATAAATATAAATAAAATAAAAAACCCACAAAACAAAACAAAAAACAAAAAATAAGAAACCCACAAAACAAAACAAAAAACAAAAAAATAAAAACCCACAAAACAAAACAAAAAACAAAAAATAAACCCACAAAACAAAACAAAAAAAACAAAAAATAAAAAACCCACAAACAAAACAAAACACAAAAAATAAAAAACCCACAAAACAAAACAAAAAACAAAAAATACCCCCCCCAAAAAAAAACCCGCAAAACAAAACAAAAAACAAAAATATAAAAAACCCACAAAACAAAAAATATGAATAAATAAAAAAAACACAAAATATACACAAAAACAAAAAGGCCAAAACACCACCACAATATACCCTTGCCATTGTCTTCCTAATTAATTATTCGATTTATGACAGCCGGAATATAAATGATAAAAATCATGAATAAAGAACGAATCTAAAAGCAAGCCATCCATTAAGCGAGAGAAGTCATTAGCATAATAATATCTATTGCAAAATAATTCCCGAATAATTTATTCCGGGAGACGACTAACAACACAAATCAAACTGAAAACAAAACAGATAAATATGAAGAGAACACAAAAGAAAGAAAGAGTAAAAATTAAAAAAAAATATATATATATAAATAAAATTTAAAAATGTAACCAACCGACTGCTTCACAAATAACGAAAGAAAGAAAGAGAAAAATAATCAAGAAATTAAAACGAAAAAAAAAAATATTATGAGACCGCTTAACAAATAACGAAAGAGAGAGAGAGGGAAAATATTTGAAAGAAGGAAAGAAAGAGAGAAAGAGAAAGAAAGAAGGGAAGAAGGAAAAAGGGGAAAGAAAGATTTTAATAGAAGGAAGGAAATAGAGAGAGAGAGAGAGAGAGAGAGAGAGAGAGAGAGAGAGAGAGAGAGAGAGAGAGAGAGAGAGAGAGAGAGAGAGAGAGAGAGAGAGAGAGAGAGAGACAGAGAGAGAAGAGAGAAGAGAAGAAGAGAAGAGAAGAGAAGAGAAGAGAAGAGAAGAGAAGAGAAGAGAAGGGAAGAGAAGAGAACAGAACAGAAGAGAAGAGAAGAGAAGAGAAGAGAAGAGAAGAGAAGAAGAAGGAGAGAGAGAGAATGAAAAAAATACGAAAGAAAGAGAGAAAAATCCTCGATAACAGAAAGCAAAGAACGAAAGGGGATTGAAATGCAAAACAGGGAAAAGAAAGAAAAAAAACTCAGTCGAAAAAAAAAAACAAAACAAGTGATACAAGAGAGAAAAATAAGCCCGAGAAAAAAATGATAATAAATAAAGGAGCAAATAAAATTGAAAAAGCAAATTACACAGAAATTAGAAACACAGAAATAGGCGAAACAAGAGAAATAGAGCAACAACAACAGCAACAACAATAACAACAACAACAAACAAGCAACAACAACAATAATAAAATAACAACAAACAAACAACAACAATAAAAATAACAACAAACAAAAAACACCAACACAAAACCACAAGAAAACTAGTCGTGAGAGTTCCTCGTTATTGCAATCACCATCACATGTTAGGTGATCATCGTGAAACTATGCGAGGTGACCTCACTCCTTGATCTTCCTCTGACCCCCCCCCTTTCCCTCCTCCCCTCTCTCTCCGTCTCTATCTCCGTTTCCCTCCTTTCCTCCTTGCTATCATCCATCCTCTCTCTCTCTCTCTCTCTCTCTCTCTCTCTCTCTCTCTCTCTCTCTCTCTCTCTCTCCCTCTCTCTCTCTCTTTCTTTCCCTCTCTCTCTCTCTTTCTTTCCCTCTCTCTCTCTCTTTCTTTCCCTCTCTCTCTCTCTTTCTTTCCCCCTCTCTCTCTCTCTTTCTTTCCCTCTCTCTCTCTCTTTCTTTCCCTCTCTCTCTCTCTTTCTTTCCCTCTCTCTCTCTCTTTCTTTCCCTCTCTCTCTCTCTTTCTTTCCCTCTCTCTCTCTCTTTCTTTCCCTCTCTCTATCTCTCTCTCTTTCTCTCTTTCTTTCCCTCTCTCTCTCTCTCTTTCTTTCCTCTCTCTCTCTCTTTCTTTCCTCTCTCTCTCTCTTTCTTTCCTCTCTCTCTCTCTTTCTTTCCTCTCTCTCTCTTTCTTTCCTCTCTCTCTCTTTCTTTCCTCTCTCTCTCTTTCTTTCCTCTCTCTCTCTTTCTTTCCTCTCTCTCTCTTTCTTTACTCTCTCTCACTCTTCTTTCCTCTCTCTCTCTCTTTTTCCTCTCTCTCTCTCTTTCTTTCGCTCTCTCTCTCTCTTTCTTTCTCTCTCTTTCTCTTTCTTTCACTCTCTCTCTCTTTCTTTCACTCTCTCTTTCTTTCTCTTTCTCTCTCTCTCTCTCTCTCTCTCTCTCTCTCTCTCTCTCTCTCTCTCTCTCTCTCTCTCTCTCTCTCTCTTTCTTTCTTTCTTTCTCTCTCTCTCTCTCTCTCTCTCTCTCTCTCTCTCTCTCTCTCTCTCTCTCTCTCTCTCTCTCGTTCGCCTTCTCTTCTCTTTGCTCTCCCTCTCCATTCTTTCTTTTTCTCTTTCCTCTAAAAATCTTTCTTTTTACTTTTTTCTCCTCTCTTCTCTCCTCTTTAGACTCCCTCTATCCCTTTCTGGAAACATCCGTTCTTTCCTTTCTCTCTCACTCCCTTTTCATTTTTTTTTCTTTCACTCCTCTCTTTTCCACCCTCATTTCTCCCATCCTTCGTCTCTTCATCCCCCTTTCCATCCCTTCTCTCCCCTCCTTTCTTTCCTTTTCCTTCCCCGCTCTCTCCCTTCTGTCCTCTCTCCGTCTCTTGCTTTCGTTCTTTTGTCTTTCCTTATTGACTTCCAATTAGCACATACAGAATAATAATAAAAAAAGGAAAATTAAATAAATACAAAACATTAATTTCCTCACAAAGCAATTACGAATGTTCAAGCGCATAACTGAATAATAATTCTCACAATAAAAATTATTACAGAAAAAATAATCATATCTTTATAACTATACTTATTACTATTATTGTTATTACAATTATCATCATTACAACAACACTCACTGCTACTATCAATACTATCAATATCATTATCATTATCATCATAATCATCATCAGTATCACCATGTCATTATAATGTTATTATTATCAAAATCACCAAATATCACCTTTTATATCATTATCAATATTGTTTATACCATCATACCATCATTATCATCATTTGGATAATTTCTAAAAAAATAGTCGTCACTGCTATTATGATCACAATTATCAATAATTTTCTCATCACAATCACTGTCATCACCATTTAGCAACAGCCTCAACATTATCATCATCATTTTATGTGCAATAACCTCAACGTCATTAGTATCACCAGGAGTAATAACCTCATCATCATCACCATCGTCATCATCGTTATTAACATCATCATCAACAATCGTCATCACCATCATTCTAACGTCACCACCATCATCTTTATCACCACCACCACCATCACCATTACAATCAACCATCACCATCAACATCGCCACCATCTCATCACCATCATCATAATCACCACCATCATCACCATCGTATATTACAATCACATTATTATGACTATTATTAGGTAACCTCCCCCTCCCACCCTCACCCCCCCTTTGATTTATATGCTAATCAAGACAACAAAATAATTATCTGATCACGTTTTCTTCGTCATCTCTCCCTCGGTAGAAATGTAAAAAAAGCGAATAAAAATAAAGAAAGATAAAAGGGTGGAAAAAAGAAAGAAAAAAACGGACGATAAGAGGAGGAGAGAAGCATAAAGATACAACAAAGAGAAGAAAAAATGAGGAGGAGGAGGAGGAGGAGGAGGAGGAAGAGGAGGAGGAGAAGGAGAGGAAGAAGAAGAAAGCACAACCAAACAAAATTTCCCCCCCCTGAAAAAAAAAGCGGATAAAAATTCTTCCTCCTCCCTCCCCCTCCCTCCACCCTCTCACCCTCAACCTCCACCCTCACCCTTCACCCTAAATCGGTTTAATCACCCTTCATCCTTCACCCTCCATCGTCACCCACTCTCCTACGCCCACACTCGAACGCCCACATCACGTCACACTCGAGTGAGATAAGCATCGCTTGGAGAGCCAACCTTGTGGTCATCCTCAAGGGAAGAGGAAGAAGAGGAGGAGGAGGAAGAGATGGAGGAAGAGGAGGAGGAGAGGGAGGAGGAGGAGGAGATGGAGGAAGAAGGAGGAGAGAGAGGAAAAAGGAGGTGGGGGAGGAAGACAAGGAGGAGGATGAAGAGGAAGAGGAGGAGGAGAAGGAGGAGATGGAGGAAGAGGAGGAGGAGAAGGAGGAGGAGGAGATGGAGGAAGAAGGAGGAGAGGGGAGGAAAAAGGAGGTGGGGAGGAAGAGGAGGAGGAGGAGGAGGAGGAGGAGGAGGAGGAGGAGGAGGAGAAGGAACTGTAAAAGAAGAGGAAGAGGAAAAAAAGAGAAGGGGAGAGGAGGAGGAAGAGAAGAGAAGAGGAGAAGGAGCAGGAACAGAAAGAACATGAAGAAAAGAGAAGGAGGAGGAGGAGGAAGAACAGAGAAAGAACCTAACCCGCCCGCACGTGCGTCTCCCGCTGGCCGAAAGCCGCCCACCCGCCCACCGTCCCGCCCGCACAATCCTCCGAGCCTCCGACGCTGCCTTGCCTTTTGGTGTCCTAGCCTTCTGAGGGGGGGGGGGGAGTGGGAGGGGGGGGGAGGGGGAGGGGGAGGAGTGAGGGGGAGGGGGAGGAGTAAGGGGGGAGGAGGAGTGAGGGGGAGGGGGAGTGAGGGGGAGGGGGAGGTGGAGAGGGAGGAGTGAGGGGGGGTGAGAGGAAGAAGAGGGAGAGAGGAAGAGGGAAAGAGGGAGAGAAGAGAAGAGAAGAGGGGAAAAGGGAGAAGCGAGAGAGGGAGAGAAGATAAGGCAGAGAGGGACCGGGAAAGAGGGAAAGAGGGAGAGGAGAGAAAGGAAGAGGGGGAGAGAGGGAGAAAAGAGAAGAGGGGGAAAGAGAGAGAAAAAAGAAGATGGGAAGAGGGAAGAGACAGAGGCAATATGGAAGGAGAGGAGGGGGAGAAAACGAGAGAGGGAGAGAAGGAGAGGTGAAGAGGAGTTTAAGGTAGAAGTGGTGAGAGCATGAGGTAAAGCGAGGGAGAAGGAGGGAGGAGTGGGGGAAGCGGAGAGAGGAGAGAGGCGAGAAGAGGAATGGAGAAAGAAAGAAAGAAAGAAAGAAAGAAAGAACGTTAAAGAGAGATAGAGAGAGGACTTGAACAGAGGTAGAGAGATGCAAAACGAAGGAGCGAGAGAAGAAGGAACGAGGAGAGAAGAGATGAGAGAGGAAGAGGGAGGGGGGGAGAGAGGGGGGAATCGGGATAGCCTTGACTGTTGCTCGATATTTATGATTCTCTCTTTTTTTTTCTTTTTTTTTAATAATTCAAAGACCAAATATGCACGTTGAGTGACTTTCAGAATCCCGCACCGTCAGCCCACGCGAGCCAAAGAACACACGCCCGTGTATTTGTAAACACGATCACAAAGATGTGCGCACAAAGACAAACACACATACGCACGCACACAGATACATAAATGCATACATACATGCCTACATACAGCCATATATGCCTACATACAGCCATATATATACACGTACTTACATACATACATACATACATACATACATACATACACACACACGCACAGGGGAGAAAAGCGAGAGCCAACAAGAGAAAATATAACAAATAAAATAAAATAACCAAATTCAACAACAAAAACAACCAAAAGAAATAAAGGAAACCCCAAACCAATACCAAACTAAAGAGAAAGAGACAAA
>NC_091589.1:10296293-10308793 GCF_042767895.1 Penaeus vannamei
GAGGAGGAGAAAAACCAGGAGGAGGAGGAGGAGGAGAAAAAGGAGGAGGAGGAGGAGAAACAGGAGGAGGAGGAGGAGAAAAAGGAAGAGGAGGAGGAGAAAAAGATGAAGAGGAGGAAAAGATGAAGAGGGGGAGAAGAAGAAAAGATAAATTGGGAGAGAGAAATATGAAGAGGAGGAGAAGAATGAGAAAAAGGAGAAGGAAAAGAAGATGTACAGGAGGAGAAAGAGGAGAAAAAGGAGAAGGAAAAGACAAAGATGAACAAAGGGAGAGGAAGAAGAAGTAGAAAGAAAAGGAGAAGATGAACAGGGGAAGACGAAGGTGGGAGAGATAGAGAAGGAGGAAGTAATGGCGGTGCTGGAGGAACAGATGGAGAAGGAGGAAAACAGAAGAAATAAAATGTAAAAATACAAGGTGGATGATATGCACGATACTGAAATAATAATATCAATAATAATAATGATAATGGTTATGATGAAACAAGATAACAACTACAGAAACATAAATGAAAATAATAATAATAATGATAATAATAATAATAATAATAATAATAATAATAATAATAATAATAATAATAACAACAACAATAACACCAACAATAACGACAATATTAATAACAAGAACAACAATAACAATAAGAGGGAAAGCTCCCCCACCCCCACCCCCACCCCCACACCCCTCGATACCCTACAAGGAGAGACTTCGTGCAAAATAGTCCTATTCGAGGAAGTCATCCGACGCCCTCGATTCTAATTCTGCTGTTTTCTGTTTTATTTCATTTATCTATTTAACTATTCGTTTATATGAGGGGGAGAGGAGGTTGAAGAAAAGGAGGAGGAGAGGGAGGATGAAGAGGAGGGGGAGGAGGAGGGAAGAGGAGGGAGAAGGAGGAGGAGGAGGAGGAGGGGAGGGAGAAAGAGGAGGAGGAGGAGGAGGAGGGGAGGGAGAAAGAGGAGGAGGAGGAGGAAGCAGAGGAGGAGGAGGAGGAGGAAGCAGAGGAGGAAGCAGAGGAGGAGGAGGAGGAAGCAGAGGAGGAAGGGAGGAGGAATAGGAAGCAGAAGAGGAGGAGGAGGAGGAGAAAGAAAAAAGACAGAAGAAAGAAAAACAAAAAGAAATAAAAAAGATAAATAAATCAAAGAAAGAACGAAATAAAAATAGGAATAATAATAATAATAAAAGAAAAAACGGCAAGAGAAGAGAGAAAGAAAAACGCATAACGTAACAACTGACGGCAGTCGCCAGCGGGCAACCTCGGGCTTGATACGACTCGATAATTATCATAATTATAATAATTTTCCCAGATCTGCGTTGCCCGATGAGCGGTCTGGGAGCAACGAGGGAAGGTGCGAGTGAAAAAGAAAGAGAGAAAAAAAAGAGAACGGAAATTGATTATTACACTTAAATTATTATTATCTGTCTCTCTGCCTCTCTGTTTTTTATTGTTGTTGTTGCTGTTGTTGTTTCTCTGTCTCTCTGTCTCCGTCTCTGTTTCTGTCTCTCTCTTTTTCTCTCTCTTTTTCTCTCTCTCTCCTTGGCTCTCTCTCCCATTCTCCCTCCCTCCCTCCCTCTCCATCTCTCCCTCCCTTCCTTTCCGTCCCAAAGACTGAATTCGACGATAAATTCCATTCATTTTTCTTTTACTGAATACCGATCTCAATTGCAAACATCTATGACTCGTTACAGGATGACGAACGTACAAAAAAAAAAAAAAATCTATATGAGTAACATGGTATATCAATGATGAATGTAAGAAGAGAGAGGGGGAGAGGGAGGGGGAGAGGGAGGGGGGAAGGAGGGGGAGGGAGGGAAGGAAGGGGGAGAAGGAGGGAGGGATATAGAGAAAGAGAGGAAAGAAAAAGACAAAATGCAAACAGACAGAGACAGACAGACAGAACGGCATCCATCAAAAGAAACACAATAACTAGTTCCAACACAATGCATCACCCCCTACCCCCTCCCCCTCCCTCCTCCCCTCCCCTCCCTCCCCCACCCCTACACCCCCTAAAAAAAACGTTAATCCTTGAATGCGCGACACAAAATGCGTTTATTAATGTCGCCGGGGTTTTGTCCCTCCACTCAAAACCAGTTTCACCTTAAACCATTATCTTTCTTTATAAACCGATTGTCTGGGTTAAAGGTCATTTCTTTTTTATTCTTTTTTTTTTAATCATTATTATCCCCCTCTCCCCCACCCCCCATTTTAAAGGCTAGATTTTTATTTCCCGATAAAAAAAAAATAAAAAAAATATGGCGTTTGTTAATATCAACAACTTGGCCTTTGCGTTAGTGTTAAGGTTAATGACGATCGGTCTTCACTGAATAACAAACAGAGGAGCGTGGGCTTTGTTGTGGAATTCTGGGCGGGCGTGGGGGCGGGCGTGAGGTGGGGGAAGGGGGGGATGAGAGAGGGTAGGATTTGGTTTCCTTCTGTCGTTCTTTTGTTTTCTGGTTTATTTTTCTTTTCTTTTCTTTTCTTTCGTCTTTCATTCTCTTTTTTCTCATGCTCTTTCTCTCCTCCTCCCTCGCCCTCCCACTCTCTTCTAACTCTCTCCCTCTCCCTCTCACCCTCTGCCACCCTCCCTCCCTCTCACCCCCCCTCCCTCCCTCTCCCTCTAACTCCCACCCCCCATCCTCCTTCTCCTTCTTCCCCTCTCCCTCCCACACGCGGAATGCTCTTCCTCTCTTCGTCCGCTGTGCCTGAGTGCCATACCAGTGCCAGTGCCAAGTAGGGCTTGAGGGGGAAAGGTGGATCGTGACCTTGGGATTTTTTTTTCTTTTTTTTATTCTCTCTCTCTCTCTTTTGCTGCATTCTCAAAAACATAAACCTTCTTTCTTTTACCCTTCTCTCCTCTCCCTCCTTCTTCCCTCCCCCCTCTCTTCCCCCCTTCCCTTCCTCCTTCCCTTTTCCTCCCGCCTTCCTTCTCTCCTTCTTCCCTCTTTCCCTCCCTCTTCTCCTCCTCTCCCCTCCCTCCTTCTTCTCTCTTTACTTCCCTCCTTCTTCTCTCTTCCCTCCCTTCCTTCTTCCTTCTTTCCTTCCCTCCCTCCTCCTTCCCTTTTCCCTTCTCACCTCCGCCCTTCCTTCCCTCTTTCCCTCCCTCCTTCTTTCCTTCCTTCTCCTTCTCTCCCCTCCCTCCTTCTTCCCTTTTTCCCTCCCTCCTTCTTTCCTTCCCTTCTTCTCCTCCTCTCCCCTCCCTCCTTCTTCCCTCTTTACTTCCCTTCTTCTCCTCCTCTCCCCTCTCCCCTCCCTCCTCCCTCCTTCTTTCCTTTCCTCTCTCCTTTTTCTCTCTTTCCCTCCTTTCTTCCCTCTTTCTCTCCCTCCTTCTTTCCTTCCCTCCCTCCTTCCGTTCCCACCCCCCTGCCAGTGTCACAACACCGGAACCACCTCGGGTCATGCGGGCCATCCCCCCCTCCACCCCCACTCCCCCTTGCCTCACCCCCTCCTGCTGTTGCATCCATAATTGTATGCAAGCCCCCATTAACCCCTCCCCCTCTCTCCAGCCCACAACCTAAGCCCCTCCCCTTCCCCCTCCCCCCCTCATCCTGTAATCCCAGTCTCGACCCACCCACCCTCCCTACCTCCCTCCCTCCTTTACCTCTCCCTTCCCTCTCTCCCTCCCTCCTCCATTTCTCCCCTCTCTCTCTCTCTCTTTCAATCTCTCTCCCCCTCCTCCCTCCTCCACCTCTGCTCCTCTCCCCCTCCCTCCCTCCTCCACCTCTCCTCCTCTCCCCTCCCTCCCTCCTCCACCTCTCCTCCTCACCCTCCCTCTACCTCTCCCCTCTCCTCCTCCCCTCCCTCCCTCCTCAACCTCTCCTCCTCTCCCCCTCCCTCCCTCCTCCACCTCTCCTCCTCTCCCCCTCCCTCCCTCCTCCACCTCTCCTCCTCTCCCCTCCCTCCCTCCTCCTACCTCTCCTCCTCCCTCACCCTCCCTCCCTCCTCCACCTCTCCTCCTCTCCCCCTCCTCTACCTCTCCCTCTCTCCCTCCCTCCCTCCCTCCCCCAACCGCCATGACCTTGCACCTCCGTGATACCTTTTGTTGCTCTTTGCTGGTGTCTGGGCCAGGAGGCGGGGGGAGGGGGTACCAACGCTCCCTCCCCCCTCTCCTCCGCCCTCCCTCCCCCCCTTTCGCCACGCCAAATTCCCCCAAAAGGTCAAATTATTATAATGCCTTCCAGTCACTCTCCCCTATCCCCTCTCCCCTCTCTCCCTCTCTTCCCTTCCTTCCCCTCTCCTTCTCCCTCTCCACTCTACTCCCTTCCTTCCCCTCTCCTTCTCCCTCTCCCCACTACTCCTTACTTCCCTCTCCCTCTCCCTCCCCCTCTACTCCCTCTCTCTCTCCCTCTCCCCATTGCTCCCCTCCTCTCCCCTCTACTCCCTTCCTCCTTCCCTCCCATCTCCCTCTCCCTCTCCCCACTACTCCCTCCCCCTCCCCCTCCAAACCACTACATCGAAATCGACCTTCCCCCACCACTAAATGAGTCCTTTCGAGCAAGGTCACGCGAACCCTCCATCTCCCCTACCAGTCTCCTTCCCCCTCCCTCCCCTTCCCCAACTCCCTTCCCCTTCCCCCTACCCTTTATCCTCTTCCCTGCCCTACCTACTCCGCACATCACCTCCAGATACACACATAAACACACACACACACACACACACACACACACACACACACACACACACACACACACACACACACACACACACACACACACACACACACACACACACACAGACGGCCGCCAGACATCCCGCACGCTCATTTGCGCGCACGCACTTGACCTTTCGCCAAGAAAAGAAAAGAAAAGGGGAATAAAAAGAGGGGAAAAAGTTTTTAAAAAATAATGAAAAAAATAAATGTCACTACACACGGAACTAAAGACAAGTGACAGACAGACAGACAGACAGCGTGAGCGTGACAAGACAATAAGGAAGTTCGTTTGGCAAGGTATGATCCCTTATCCCCCTCCCCTCACTCTCTCCCTTCCCTTCCTCCTTTCCCCTCCCCACCCCTCCCCTCCCCTCTTCCCTCTGTCTCTCCTCACCCTCCCTTCCCTCTCTCTCTTTCCCACCCCACTCCACCTCACCCTCCCCTCCCTTCCCCACCCCACCCCACCCCACCCCACCCTCCCCTCCCTTCCCCTCCCCTCCCCTCCCTCCCACTGCTGCCGACCTCCCCTCTCCCCACACCACTAGGCCTGGCTATACATATACATGCATTTGTACATATACACATACTTAAATCATATATATTACAATTAAGTGTACGTGTACGTGTGTCAATAAAATTTAAAAAAAAAATAAAATAAAAAAATAAAAGAAAAATAAAAAAAATAAAATAAAAGAAGAAAAATAGCAAACATTCCTCACATTCCATCAAAATAAAACAGGCCTACACACACACACACACACACACACACAAACACACACACACACACACACACACACACACACACACAGACACACAGACACACACACAAACACACACACACACAAACATACACTCACAGCGACACCAACCCGCCTGCATCCCTCAACTCCACCGCCGTCTTCGAAACCACGTGACTAAGCCGGAAATGACGTCATGGGCTCCCGGGTCTCCTCTCCGAATACCTTTCACTCACCTGGAATAAAGAGAGGAGAGAGTCATTAATAAGCTTCATGAAGAGAGGAATTAATTTGCTTCATGAAGAGAGTAATTAGTCTCATGAAGAGATGAATTAATTAGTTTCATGAAGAGAGTAATTAGCTTCATAAAGAAAGTAATTAGCTTCATGAAGAGAGAAATTAGCCTCATGAAGAGAGTAATTAGCCTCATGAAGAAATTAATTAGCTTCATGAAGAGGGGTAAATGGGCAAGGCGATAATCATGGATTATTCGCAATTTTAAGGATAAGAACAAAATACCAATTATCAATTCATATCATGTAAAAAAAAAAAAGGACAGGGAGAGGGAGAGATAGACAGACAGACAGAGGAGGGAGGGAGAGAGGAAAAGAAAGAGAGAAAGAAAACTACATGTAAAAAAATAAGCAAACAAATAAAAAAATAAACAAACAAACAAAAACATCACCAAACACACCAAAAGCAAAAAAACAAAAACAAAATCATCATCAACAAGGCACGAAAGCGCAGCAGCCAGGAAACATAATTCAGCTTCAGACAACAGCACGCCATAAGGGCCACTCTCCCAAGCAATCTGTGGCTCACCGCGTCGCCGGCCGGAGAGGATGGGCGGACAGCGGGACGCCAAGGGGAAGGAGGTCTCGCGGCGCGGGCGGGCGGGTGTAGAGACAGACAGATTGATAGATAGATAGATAGATAGATGGAAAGGTAGGTAGGTAGGTAGGCAGATAGATAGATAGATAGATAAGAAACTAGATACGAATATAGATAGATAGATAGATAGATAGATGGAAAGGTAGGTAGGTAGGTAGGTAGGTAGGTAGGTAGGCAGATAGATAGATAAGAAACTAGATAAGAATATAGATAGATAGATAGAAAGGTAGGTATGTAGGCAGACAGACAGATAGATGGATAGATAGATAGATATATAAAAAACTAGGCAAGAATATAGATAGATAAATAGAAAGGTAGGTAGGTAGGTAAGTAGACAGATAGATAGAAAGGTAGGTAGGTAGGCAGATAGATAGATAGAAAGGTAGGTAGGTAGGTAGGTAGGCAGGCAGGCAGATAGATAGAAAGGTAGGTAGGTAGGAAGATAGACAGAAAGGTAGGTAGGTAGGTGGGTAGGTAGGAATGTAGATAGAAAGGTAAGTAGGTAGGAAGGTAGATAGAAAGGTAAGTTGGTAGGCAGGCAGGCAGGTAAATAGGCAGAAAGAGAGACCGACTGACGAATAGACATACGGTAGTTCTATATAAATATAAAAAAGAATGTTGGGAAAAATAATGCGAGAAAAAGAGACAGTAAAAGATGGAAAGATGGAGAGAGTAACCAAGATAATATCGAAAATAGAATGAGGAAAAAAAACAGTGAAATAACCAACAACGAGAAACTATGAATGAATACCAAAAAAATGCAAACAATATGAATCATATGACGAACAATAAAGACATTAAAAATAATAATCATAATGAAATGTAACTTAGCTTCTAATAACAACTTAAATAACAAAAGTAACACTAAGCAATAACAACAGCAGCAGCAGCAGCAGCGACAACAGCAATAACAACAACTACTACAATAATAATAATGATAATAATAATAAAAATAACAAGACCAACAACAACAATTATGATAATAATAACAATAATAATGAAAATAATAATAATAATAATAATAATAATAATAATAATAATAATAATAATAATAATAAATATAATTATAACAATAACAATAAGAACAAAAACAACAACAAATAATAATAA
This sequence comes from Penaeus vannamei, assembly GCF_042767895.1. Taxonomy (NCBI): domain Eukaryota; kingdom Metazoa; phylum Arthropoda; class Malacostraca; order Decapoda; family Penaeidae; genus Penaeus; species Penaeus vannamei. The sequence continues at coordinate 10,303,676 of NC_091589.1, forward strand.
TAATAACAATAACAATAACAATAACAACAACACCAACGCCAACAAAAACACAAAAACAATAAAGAATACAACGCAAAAAGCCAAAGATTTTTTCCCCTTCTTCCACCCAGCTCCCGCCCGCTTGAAGGTCGACCGTCACAAAACGCAGGAGCCTCCAGGTGAAGTGGGAAGGGGAGGAGGAGGAGGAGGAGGAGGAGGAGGAGGAGGAGGAGGAGGAGGAAGGAGGAGGGGGAGGAGGAGGAGGAGGAAGGAGGAGGGGGAGGAAGAGGAAGAAGAGGAGGAGGAGGAGAAGAGGAGGAGGAGGAGGAGGAGGAAAAGGAGGAGGAGGGAGGAGAAGAAGAAGAAGAAAGGAGAAGGAGGGCGGCGGCGGCGGCGGTTTGGGGGGAGGGAGGAGGAGGAGGAGGAGGAGGTTTGGGGAAGGAAGGAGGAGGGGAGGAGGAAGGTTTGAGGGGAGGGAGGAGGAGGAGGAGGTCTGGGGGGAGGGAGGAGGAGGAGGGAGGAGGTCTGGGGGCAGACGATAGGTGGAGGTTGAGGGGAGGCAGATGATAGGAAGAATTCGAGGGAGAGAATAGGAGAGGAGGATTATAGAAGTGGGAGGGGGGGGATTATAGGAATTTGAGGGAGAGGGAGGTGACAGGAGAAGGTTTAAGGGAGCGAAAAGGTAGAAGTTTGAGTCGAGGGAGATGGCTGAAGTTTGAGGGGAGGAACATGATACGAGAGGTTTCAGAGGAGGGACACCATAGAAATTTAAGGAGAGGAGGATTATAGGACATATCTGAGGGGGGAGAAAGATGACAGGAAAGTCTAGGGGAAGAAAAATGATCGAGGTTTGAAAGGAGGGAGAAGGGAGAAGGACTGCGGGGAGGGAGATGATAGGAGATTGATCCGAGGGCGAGAAATGAAGTTTGAGAGAAGGGAGGGAGATGCTACAAAGATGGGGAGGAAGGGAGAATGAGATGCTCCGAAGATGTTGGGGAAGGGGGGAGGAAGGGGGAGGGAGATGCCACGAAGGTGTTGGGGAGGGGCAAGGAGAGGGGGAGGGGGAAGGGGGGGAAGGGGGAGGAAGAGCAAAGGACAGCAGTTGGGTAAGAGTCGACAGTGAGAAAAGACGTCACGTGGACGACGGCAGTGGCAGCACGAGACTCCGTAAGACGTTCTCTTGAGATCCTTAGAAGAAGAAGATGCAGAAGGAGGAAAATAAGGAGAAGAAGAAGAAGAGGGAGAAGGAGGAGGAGAAGAAAAAGAATCTCTCTCTTCTCTCATCACTATCACTATCACTTCTCTCTTCTCTACCTCTTCTCTCATTTCTATCTCTTAACTCTTCCCTTTTTCCTCCCTCTCTTGCATCTCCCCACCTACATCCCCACCCTCCTCCTCCCCCGTTCTCCCAACTTCCCCATCCCCACTCCCCCCCCCATTCCCCAAGCACCTCCCCACTCCCCCCATTCCCAAGCACCTACCCACCCCCCCATTCCCAAGCATCTCCCCACTCCTTCCCTTTCCCAAGCCCCCTCCCACTCCTCACACTCCCCATTCCCAATTCCCCATTTTTCCCACACATCTCCTCTTTCCCCAAGCCCCTCCCCACTCCTCCCCATATCCCCTTCCCCCTTCTCAGAATCCATCCCTACCCATACCCCATTCCTCCCCCACCCACACATCTCCCCTCTTCCCCAAGCCCCTCCCCACTCCTCCCCATATCCCATTCCCCCTTCTCAGAATCCATCCTTACCTATACCCATTCCTCCCCACCCACACATCTCCCTCTTCCCCAAGCCCCTCCCCATATCCCCTTCCCCCATTCCTCCCCCACCCACATCTCCCCTCTTCCCCAAGCCCCTCCCCAAGCTCCTCCCCATCCTCCCTATACCCCATTCCTCCCCCACCCACATCTTCCCTCTTCCCCAAGCCCCTCCCCACTCCTCCCTATACCCCATTCCTCCCCCACCCACGACAGTAGCCTTTTCCCCAAGTTCCCTCGGCCTTTGGAAATCGCCTGACCTCTAGCCCTACCCTCTGGCCGCGTGCCCTGACCTTAATTTGCGCCGAATTACAAAAGCCAACCAGACAAGGAGGGGGACGAGAGAGGGGGAGAGGGGGAGGGGGACGAGAGAGGGGGAGAAGGGGAGAGAGAGGGGGAGAGGGAGAGGGGGAGAGGGCAGGGGGAGGTGAGAAGGGACGAGAGAGGGGGAGTGGGGGAGACGCCACCCTCAATCGCTCGAGTAACACTTGGATAAACTTTGTGGATTTTTGTGTTGTTTTGTGGGGTGTGGTGGGGGGGGGGGAGGGTAGGATTAGGGGGAGGGGATTAACGTCGCCTTTCTATGTCTGTTCGTCTTTCAAAATAATGATAATAATAATTTTAATAGTAATAATAATAATAATAATAAATATGATGATGATACAAATAAAAACATTAATAACAGTAATAATAATAATAATAATAATAATAATAATAATAATAATAATAATAATAAAACAACAATAATAGCAACAATAACAATAATGATGATGATGACAATAACAACAATAATGACAACAGCAACAACAACAAATAACAACAGTTATAACAATATACTAGTGAAAAGAAATAATAACAATCAGATTATCGAAGAATAACCCTAATTACAACAGCATCTTAAGAATAACAATGACAATAACAACAACAATAAGTATAACTATAACCACTCTTCCATAACCATGACGCAAATATCAAGATGCATTTGCTTGTTATCATTATCATTAGCGTGATGATTGAATTACATATAAGTAAACCCCTGTCTATTCCCTTTCTTGCTATGGACACTCAATCCTTCCCTACGTTTCTCCCTCCTGCTTTTCCTCCTCCTCCCTCTTCCTCCCCATTCCTCCCACTTCTCCCTCCTTCTCTCCATACCTTCCCCTCTCCTCTTCCTCCCCATTCCTTCCCTCTCCCCCCTCCCTATCCATACCACAAGCTCTCCTTCCCCTCCTTTCCCTTCCTCCCCATACCCATCTTCCCCTCCCCTCCCATCCTACATACAATCCCTCCCCTCACCTCTGAACGCCAAGACTCACCCATCTCCCTTCGAAAGCCGAGGCAAAAAGAGGCTTCCCCTCGACTATTGGCGCATAGAGTCCCTACCCCCCCCATCCCCCTCTCCCTCCCCTACCCCAACCATCTTGCCCTTGCCCATCTCCCTTTTCCACTTAAACCCCTACCGAAAATCCCCTTTCTCCCTTCTCCCCCACCCCCCTACCCCACCTACCATACGGACAGATAGACAGACATACAAACAGACAGACAGACAAACACAAGCAGATTGACATACATACAAATAGACACATAGACAGACAGGCAGACAAACAGACAGACAGATACAGACAAACGGACAAACAAACAGACAAACGGACAAACAGACAAAGACAAACAAACAAACATACAGACAGACAGACACAGATACACATACATACAGACAGACAGACAAACGAATCAAGGCCCTCCAAAGAAAGGAACGAAAGGGCGCGTAGATAAGGTCACTGGATCTCGAAAAGGTCGACCTGAGATCGGAGGACGAGGCTTGAGGGAGGGTCCGGTCACGACGTAAGGATGAGGGGGTGGAGGGGAGGGGGGGTAAAGGAGGAGGAAGGGGGGGAGGGAGGACGTAGAGAAGGATGGTGGTGGTGGTAGTGGTGAAGGTGAAGATGATGATGATGATGATGATGAAGAGGAGGAGGAGGAGGAAGAAAGGGGAGAGAAAGAGGTAGAGCGGGAGGAGGAGGAGGAGGAAAGGGAGAAGGAGGTAGAAAGGGAAGAGGAGGAGGAGGAAGAGGAGGAGGAGGTAGGGGGAGGAGGGAGGAGGAAGATGAGAGGAGAGAGGAGGAGGAGGGAGAGAAGGGGGAGGGGAGGAGGAGGAATAGTAAGACAAGAGAAAAATTGTCGCGTGTATCTCCGCGAGCGTTTGCACAAGTAACAGAAAATGGAGAGAGAGAGAGAGAGAGAGAGAGAGAGAGAGAGAGAGAGAGAGAGAGAGAGAGAGAGAGAGAGAGAGAGAGAGAGAGAGAGAGAGAGAAAGAAAGAAAGAAAGAAAGAAAGAAAGAAAGAAAGAAAGAAAGAAAGAAAGAAAGAAAGAAAAAAAGACAGAAAGAAAGAAAGAGAGAGACAGAGACAGACAGACAGACAGACAGAGAAAGAAAGAAAAAAACCCGACCCAGAAAAGGAAACCCCCAAGATGCCTCCACACCCGGTAGAACCCGCACCCCTGTAAACGCCGGCGAGGCACATGTACGTACAAACACGCGGCCAGACATCGATCATGATCCACGGTGTCTCTCCATCTCTTTTCTTGCTTTACAAACCCAAAGAGAGAGAGAGAGAAAAAAAAAAGTTGACCAACAGGTTAGCTTAAGCGTAAGCGAAGTCCCCCGCCCAGAACCCGTTTTCTTTTATTCTTCTGCGAAGCCTGTTGTACTTCATGAAAATTAATTATGTTTCGAAAGAGAAAAGGGGGAGGGGGGGGGAGTGAGAGGGAGAGAGAGGGTGGGAAGGAGGGGAGGAGGGAGAGGAGGGAGAAGATGGACGGGAAGGAGGAGGGAGGGACGGAAGAGAGAGAAAGAGACGGGAGAAAAGACAGCAGGTGGGAGGGAGAGGAGGAAGGAAGGAAGGGAGGGGAGAGAGAAAAGGTGAAAGGGAAAGAGAGAGGGAGGGAGAAGATAAAGGAGAGGGAAAAGGAGGGGGAGGACAGGGAAAGGGAGAAATAGACATATAAACATATAGATACAGAGATAAAAAAATATACAATACCATTCATTTTCTTCAACCATGCATAAATAGCCCAAGTAATTAAACAATTTCAGAAGCCTTCAGCAAATACGGACATCATTAATCTCGATTTACGTTGGCTACTGCATTACGTAAGTGCTTTCGGGGATAAGAGGGAGAACAGAAGAATAAGAGGAAGGGAGGGAGAGAGAGAGGAGAGAGAGAGAGAGAGAGAGAGAGAGAGAGAGAGAGAGAGAGAGAGAGAGAGAGAGAGAGAGAGAGAGAGAGAGAGAGAGAGAAAGAAAGAAAGAAAGAAAGAAAGAAAAAGAGAGAGAGAGAGAGAGAGAGAGAGAGAGAGAGAGAGAGAGAGAGAGAGA
>NC_091589.1:10313793-10321293 GCF_042767895.1 Penaeus vannamei
TAATAACATCATTATCTAAAATTCATAACAACAATAAAAAATAAATAAATAAATAAAACTAAAAAACTAAAAAATAAAAAAATAAAAATAGGATAAAATAAAGTAAATAAACAATTAATATAATAACAATAATGGAAAAGTAATAAAACAGCAATAAAAGCCATAGCAACCAAAACAATAAAACTATAAAAATTGGCAACTATGAAAAAAGTGGAAGCAAGGCAACGATAAAAACAAAAATAAAATAAAAAATAAAGCAATAAAACGTTACCATAAATAAAATAACAGAAACAGTGACAACAAAAAAAGAAAAATAGAAAAAAACGACACAAAAAACAACCAAGAAACCATAAAACAGGAATAATAATAACAAAGAAATGAAAAAATAGAAAATCAAAAACAAAACACAAACGAATACATCAACAACCAAACAATAAAGAAAACAAGACTACACAATAAAACAACGAAGGAAAATAATAAAACTAATCCTTCCTTTCTTCGCTCTCTCCTTCTTCCCTTCCTTCCTTCCTTCCCTTCCTTCCCTCCCTCTGTCCTTTCTCTCTTCCTTCCTTCCTTCCTTCCTTCCTTCCTTCCCTCCCTCCCTCTCTCCTTCCATCCCTTCCTTCCCTCCCTCTCTCCTTCCTTCCTTCCCTCCCTCCCTCTCTCCTTCCTCCCTTCCTTCCCTCCCTCTCTCCTTCTTCCCTTCCTTCCCTCCTTCCCTCCCTTCCTTACCCTCCCTCTCTCCTTCCATCCCTTCCTTCCCGACGCCAAAGCCAGCCCCCCGCCGCAGCAGCAAAGCCACCGCCGCCGACCGCAGGAACCGCAGCCGACGGCCGACCTCGAGGGCAGAGAGGTCGCCCCCGCCGCCCCTGGAACCGCCCGCCGCCCTTGCCGCCGCCCGCCGCCCCTGCCGCCGCCCGCCGCCCCTGGAACCGCCCGCCGCCCCTGCCGCCGCCCGCCGCCCCTGCCGCCGCCCGCCGCCCCTGGACCCGTTGACGTCTTAGTACTCTCCACAGCCAGGTACTCTCTTTCTCATACAGTGGACGTGAGTCCTGAGAACCTCTCATTCTTGAGGTATGGAGGTCCCCTCCCTCCCCACTCCCCCACCCTGACCAACTACTCCCTCTCTTCCTTCCTTTCCTCTCTCCTTCCTCACTTCCTTTCTTTCTTCCTTCCTTCCTTCCCTCCCTCTCTCCTTCCTCCCTCCATTCCTTCCTTCCCCCTCTCCTTCCTCTCATTCCTCCGATCTCTCTCGGTATTTTTTCTATCTCTCTCCCCCTCATTCATGGTATAATATAAATACGTTTATACCTTTCCTCCTTTTATTTTTCATTCCCTTTTCATAACATTTTGATCACCTTCCTATTCTTATATTTTCTCTCTCTACGTCATATTCTTTAAATTCTTTTACGCTTCGTTTCCACTTCTGTTTTAATACTTCTTTCCTATCGTTATTAATCTTTCCATATTCCTTGTAATTTTCTCAATCACTTCCCTCCTCTTTACTTCCTTCCATCTCCTTTTATCACAACCTGCATTTCAATCGTACAACCAAATACCGAATTAATAACTTACGACAAATAATAGCATATCATAACATAAACAAATCAAAAACACATGAAACTAATAAAAATAAATAACATCATAAAACTAATAAATAGAGAAAATAACATAATAAAACCAATAAAAAAATAACACCATGAAACTAATAAAAATAAATAACATAAAACTAATTAAAAAATAACATAATAAAACTAATTAAAAAATAGCATTATAAAACTAATAAAAAAATTACATTTAAAACTAAAATTTACGACCTTGACCCATAATAATAAAGAACAAAATCCGAATCTCCTACTTCTTTTACTATTCCATCTTTATTATCCCCTCTTCCATTCCCCTCCTTTGCTTCCCCTTCTGCTTTTCTCTCTTCGTATTACTCCCTGTTCATCTCACTCCTCCTCCTCTCTTTTCCTTTAACAACCTTCTATCTCCTTTTTCACCTTACTCCATCCGATTCGTTTATCCATCTTCCTCCTCTTTATTCCACTCCCCTCCACTCTCTATTCCTCTATCTCCCTCTCCCTATCTCTTCACCACCCCATCCCTCTCCTCATCTACTCCCCCTCCTCCCCCCCCCCCATCGAAAGAGCAAGCAAATGAGGTTAATGACTCCCTAACCCCCCACTCCCCACTCAACCTACCCCCACTTCCTCCACCAAACTCCCCCCATCACACTCCCACCGCGAGAGAGAGAGAGAGAGAGAGAGAGAGAAAGAGAGAGAGAGAGAGAGAGAGAGAGAGAGAGAGAGAGAGAGAGAGAGAGAGAGAGAGGGGGGGGGGGTTGAAGGGCGGAGGCGAGAAGAGGTGGAGGGGTAGGGGTAGGGGGTAGTGGGGGGAGGGCACTCTGTCATCCGGGAACCTCTCCGTTCGACACGTCACTCGGACACGACTCTTTTGCATATACGGTTTGACATTTTTTTTTTCTTTGTCTTTTGTCTTCTTTTCTATTTTCTATTTTCTTACTTTCATTTCTATTTTATTTTTGTTCCTTCTCATTCTCTTTTCTTCTTCTTCTTTTTTTCTCTCTTTCTTTCCCTCCTCCTCCTTCACCTTCTCCATCTCCTTCGTTTCTTCCAATTCCGAAAAGGGCAATTGACGGGGGAGTGAGAGGTAGAAAGTAGATGAGGAGGGAGAGAAAGGGAGGGAGAAGGAGCGGTAGAGAGAGACACAGAGAAGTCACCAGAAAGACAGAAGGAGGGAGAAGCGAGAAGGAAAAAGAAAGGGAGAAAGAGGGCAGTCACGAGATCGGGCAAGAAATGACAAAAAAAGCGGGAGGTGGAAAGAGAGAAGCCAGAGTTTTCGAAGCATAAAAAAAGAAGGCGAGGAGAGAAAGGGCGACTGAAATAACGGTTTGAAGGAGGGAAAGGAGGAGGAGGAGGTGGAAGAAGAAAATGTGGAGGGGGAGGAGGAGGAAGAAGAAAAAGAGGAGGAGGAGGAAGAAGAAAAAAGAGGAGGAAGAAGAAAAAGATGAAGAGGAGGAGACAAACGGGGAGAGAGAAGAAGGAAGAGGAAGAAAAAAGAGGAAGGTGAGGATGAGAAGGACAAGGATAAGAAAACAAAAAGAAAGAAGAAAGAAACGGATAGAGAGAATATTAGACATCAGAAGCAAAAGCAGAAAGAAAAAAAGAAAAAAAGGGAGAGAAATGCATAGAAACAGCCACACAGACGCAGAGATGCCAGAGGTGCGATAACCACTCTTTACCGAGAAGACACGAAAGATAACAGGATTTAAAAGGTAGCTGTCCCCCCTCTACCCCCCTCCCTGTCCATCACCCCCCCTCTTCCCCCTCATAACACAACTTATTTACTATTATTGAATGTTCTTATCTTCATTTTCAACATCATTTTATTTGTGATTCTTTGGATCTCTACGTCATTTCCTATCTTATTTTATCTTATCATATATTTCTGACTTATCCGCAGTTAAAAAAAGAACAAAAAGGGAATAAGAGAGAAAAAAAGAAAAGACAGAGAATGACGTCACGAGGAAGCCAGGATGACGTGGCAAAAATACTCCACGCCCCCCCCCCCCCCCATCCCTCACCTCAAGCGCACACAAATAAATAAACACATGTAAATAAACAACATGAGATTGGCCTCCTGTTCCCCCCTCCCCCCCCTTTCTTTCTCTCTCTCTCTCTCTCTCTCTCTCTCTCTCTCTCTCTCTCTCTCTCTCTCTATCTCTATCTCTATCTCTATCTCTATCTCTATCTCTATCTCTATCTCTATCTCTATCTCTATCTCTATCTCTATCTCTATCTCTCTCTCTTCCTCTTCTCTTCCTCTTCTCTCTTCCTCTTCTCTCTGTCTTCTCTTTCTTCTCTTTCTCTCCTTTCTTTCTCTTCTCTTTCTTCTTCTTCTCTCTTCTCTTCTCTCTTTCTCTCTTTCTTTCTTCTTTCTCTCTTTCTTTCTCTTTCTGTCTTTCTTTTTCTTTCTCTTTTGTTTTTCTTTTTCTCTCTTTCTCTCTTTTTCTTTCTTTTTCGTTTTCTTTTTTCTCTCTTTCTCTCTCTTTCTTTCTCTTTCTCTCTTTCTTTCTCTTTCTCTCTCTTTCTTTCTCTTTTCTCTCTTTCTTTTCTCTTCTCTCTCTCTCTTTCTCTTTCTTTCTCTCTCTCTCTTCTTTCTTTCTCTCTCTCTCTCTTTCTTTCTTCTCTTTCTCTCTCTCTCTTTGTTTCTTTCGCTCTCTCTCTTTCTTTCTCTCTTTCTCTATCTCTCTTTCTTCTTTCTCTTTCTCTCTCTCTTTCTTTCTCTTTCTCTCTCTCTTTCTCTCTCTCTTTCTCTCTCTCTCTCTCTCGCTAACTTTCTTTCTCTTTCTCTCTTTCTTTCTCTCTCTCTCTTACTCACACACACACAAACACGCACACACACACACAGCAAAATAATTGGTCTCCGTATCTTGTCCGACGACCCAAACAAACTGATGCTGACCTGATACTGTCAAACGAAAATCTTGAGGAGAAGGTAGAGAAGGAGAAGGGGGAGGGGAAGGAGGAAGAGGAGGAAGAGGAGAAGGGGGAGGAGGAGGAGGAGGAGAAGGGGGAGGAGGAGGAGGGAGGAGAAGGGGGAGGAGAGGGAGGAGGAGAAGGGGGAGGGAGGAGGGAGGAGGGAGGAGGAGAAGGGGGAGGGGGAGGAGGAGGGAGGAGGGAGAAGGGGGGAGGGGAGAGGAGGGAGGAGGAGAAGGGGGAGGAGGAGGAGGAGGAGAAGGGGGAGGAGGAGGAGAAGGGGGGAGGGAGGGGGAGAAGGGGGAGGAGGAGGGAGGAGGGGAGGAGGAGAGGAGGAGGGAGGAGGAGGAGGAGGGGAGGGGAGGAGGGAGGAGGAGGAGGAGAAGAAGGGGGAGGAGGAGGGAGGGGGAAGGGGGAAGGGGGGAGGAGGAGGGATGGAGGAAGAGGAAGAAGAGGAGGAGGGAGAAGGGGTATGTGGTAGCAGGAGAAGGGGGAGGGGAAGTGGAAGGGAAGGGAAGGAGGAGGGAGGAGGAGGAGGAGGAGAGAGGAGGAGAGAAGAGGAGGGAGGGAGGAGGGAGGAGGAGGAGGAGGGAGAGGAGAAGGGGGGATGGGGAAAGGGAAAAGGGAAGGAAGAGGAGGGAGGAGGAAGAGGAGAAGGAGGAGAAGAAGATGTAGACGAAGGAGGAGGAGGTGGAGAAAATTGAGGGGGATTAAATACCACAAGAATGAATTATGATTACGAGGATGAGGAGGAAAAGGAAGAAAATGAGGTGAGGAGAGGAGATGACGACGACGAACACGAAAAGGTGGAGGAGGAGGAAAACGAGAAAAAGAAAAAGAAGGAAAATGAGTAAGAAAAGGTGCTGAAAAAGAAGGAATAGAGAAGCATAAAAAACAAATACACATTAAATAAGAAGAGAAAGAAATAAAACAAAACAACACCCCTTACCTGCACGCCGCAACACCCACGCAACATCGAAAGACACCGCCACTCACCTGGAAAAAATACAATAATTAAATAAATGAAAAATACAGACTACAAGGTACAAAAAAACACCGAACAAACTCGATAGCCTAATTAACCTGTCATCATTACACCAGCCGAAACTAATGAACGCAAACTATAAGAAAGAAAAAAAAAATAGAAAAGAAAAGAAAAAAACGTGATCAGCTTCATAAAACAAAGTCTTGTGCAATTTGCAAACGCCAAATAAATGTCAGTGATAATGATGGTGATAATATTGAAGATATTGGTAATGATGGAGATGGTGACGCTTACGTTAATGAGATAATGAAGAAGATGGCAATCGTAATGGAGATGTTAGTGGTGGGAGAGGCGATAATGATCAAGTGAAAATGATTGTGACGATAATTATGACTTAATGATGAAAGTGACGGTGGTGATGAGTATGGTGATGGGTAATTTCCCCTACCCTCCTCCTCTTCTCTCTTCCCCTACCAGCTCTCCCTCCCCTTCCCCCTTCCACCTCCCCCTTTCGCCTCCCCTCCCCTTTCCCTACCCTCCTCCCCTTCTCTCTTCCCCTACCAGCTCTCCCTCCCCTTCCCCCTTCCACCTCCCCCTTTCGCCTCCCCTCCCCTTTCCCTACCCTCCTCCTCTTCTCTCTTCCCCTACCAGCTCTCCCTCCCCTTCCCCCTTCCACCTCCCTTCCCCTTCCCCTACCCTCCTCCCCCTCTCCCTTCCCCCTTCCCCTTTCCACCTCCCTACCCCCTTCCCCTATCCCTCCCGCATTCCCTGCGCCCTTCCCCCTTTCACCTCCCACTCCCCCATCCCTAGTCCTCCCTTCCCTCTCCTTCCTCCCCCTCCCCCTTCCCTTCCCCCCACACACACACGCCCTCACACGCCCACGCCCAAGGGCGGCGGCGATCAAAGCAAGCCGGAGGTCAAAGGAGATCAAGATCGACGCATTACGATTATCATAATACCTATCATAATTAAGAAAGAGAGAGAGAGAGAGAGAGAGAGAGAGAGAGAGAGAGAGAGAGAGAGAGAGAGAGAGAGAGAGAGAGAGAGAGAGAGAGAGAGAGAGAGAGAGAGAGAGAGAGAGAGAGAGAGAGAGAGAGAGAGAGAGAGAGAGAGAGAGAGAAGAAGAAGAAGAAGAAGAAGAAGAAGAAGAAGAAGAAGAAGAAGAAGAAGAAGAAGAAGAAGAAGAAGAAGAAGAAGTAGTAGTAGAAGAAGAAGAAGAAGAAAGAAAATGAAAAAAAAAACTTATATCAATGAAAAAAGAAGGGAAAATAAGATATAGCGAAATACACAAAAAACAAAAAAAGGAAAAGCAAAAAGGTTAAATTCTTTTAATTAATACATCGGTCTTTTTTTCTCAGTATAAACGCAGGTGTAATGATGTCAGGGCTAAATGTATTTGAATTAATTTGCATACGCTTGTAATGATGACTTCGTGCAAATGAAAACCATGATGAGGAGGAAGAGAACTTTCTCTTTCTCTTTCTCTTTCTTTCTTTCTTTCTCTCTCTCTCTCTCTCTCTCTCTCTCTCTCTCTCTCTCTCTCTCTCTCTCTCTCTCTCTCTCTCTCTCTCTCTCTCTCTCTCAATTTTGTCTCTCCCTCACTCACTCACTCCTCACACTCTCTCTCACTTACACATTCTCTTTGTCTCTGTTTTTGTTTCTGTCTCTGTCTCTTCATCTATTCCTTACTTTATCACCGCCATCTTATTCCCCTTCCATTCTTCTCCCCTCCCTCCTCCCTCTCCCCCCCAATCCCCCCCATCCCCCTAATCGTTCTCTCTCCCCATCACCCTCTTCCTTATCCTCTCTCTCCCTTCCCCTCGTCCGCCCTTCAGTCGACACAATTTCCAGGCTTCCTTTCACACGCCCACCACTCGACTGACGGGCGTAACCGCGACCACGCCTCTGCACCTCCTTGCGGAAGAGAGAAGAGGGAAGGGGGGTAAAAAGAAGAAAAAAAATAGGAAGAAGGAGAGTAGGAAGAATAGGAAGGAGGACGAGGAAGGGAGGGAA
>NC_091589.1:10331293-10350125 GCF_042767895.1 Penaeus vannamei
GAAGGTGGAGGTACACAAAATGGAGAATAAGAGGAAGAAGAAGATGGAAAATGAGACGAAGTAGAAGAAAAAGAAGAAAGAGTAAAAGAAGGAGAAAGAGGACACTGACCAAGAAATAGATGAAAAACAGAAGAAAATGAAAAAGAAAAGAAAAAAAACGAAAAAAATAAACAGACGATGCCCGCCTGCCCGCCCACCCAGCCGCTAATCGCATGATACCCCACGACGCCCATGCCCCACCACGCCCTCCCTCCGCCCACGCCCACCCACGCCCTCCCCTCGCCCCGTCCACCCTAGCTTCCCTTTTTTTAATTATTCCTTCTCCCTTTACCTCTTTTCATTTCCCTTTCTTCTTCTAGCTTTTAAATCTTCCTCTCTCTCCTCTCTCTCTCATTCTGCCATTTCCTTCTGTCTATCTGAGGTGTAGGAAGAGAAGAGGGATAAGAAGAGGAAGAGGAAAAGAAGAGAAAAAGGATAAGAAGAGAAAAAGGATAAGAAGAGAAAAAGGATAAGAAGAGAAAAAGGATACGAAGAGAAAAGGGATAAGAAGAGAAAAAGGATAAGAAGAGGAAGAGGAAAAGTATGAGGTGAAAGATAAAGAAGAAAATCTAATTAAAAACCCTGAACAAGTCTCCAAAACCTTCAATCCAGACACCTATAAAAGATAATTAAACCAAAAAAAAAGTAAATAAACATAAAAATAAAAAAGAAACAGACAAAAAAAAAAGAAAATAAATAAATAAACATAAACTTAAAAAATAAGAAATAGGCAAAAAACCATCACTATTCCATAAGCTAAGTTCTACCCTTAAGCGACGCTGATCTAGCTTCCTCGTGTCTCAAAGGAAAGACACCGGAGAGAATCGTGACTTAAGGAAAAAAAAAAAAAAAAAAAAAAAGGGGGGGAGGGGTTACGGGAAAAAAGTTTACCTGCGACCCTGAACTTTTTTCTTAAAGCTGAGTGGGGTGGAGAGGGAGGGAGGGAGGGAGGGAGGAAGGGAGGGAGGAGAGAGGGAGAGGGAGGAAGAGAAAGAGAGGAGGGAGGGAGGGTGAGCGGGAGGACAGAAGGAAGGGAGGGAGGGAGGGAGGGATAGAAGTTGGGATAGAGAATGGGATGGATGGAGTGAGGAGAGGGATAGAGAGAGAGGAATGGAGGAGAGGGAAGGATGGTTGGACGAATAGACGGACGAGTGAGTGGATAGACGAGAGAGATAGATAGGCATAGAGAAAAAGATGGACGAATGGAAAAAAGAGGGAAAAACAAAAATAAAACGACAAACAGATTAGAGAGAAACATAGATGACTGGGAAAAAAGTGAAAAAAAATAAAACGAGAACAAGACAACCCTCTACAAAGGAACGTAAACAAACAAACAAACAAACAAACACCAACCAGAGCGAGAGACCCAGGCCCATTCATCACCACCCTTACCCCCCCCCCTGCCATCGTTCACGAGAACCGACCAAACAGCCTCCGAAACGAGAGAAGGATCATCACCATTTGCCTCTTGGGAGACGGTGGGCGTCAGGGGAGGGGGTGGAGGTGGTGGTGATGATGTTGGTGGTGGTGGTGGTGGTGGAGGAGATGGCGATGATGGTGGTGGAGGTGGTGGTGATGATGTTGGTGGTGATGATGTTGGTGGTGGTGGTGGTGGTGGTGGTGGAGGAGATAGCGATGATGGTGGTGGTGATGATGTTGGTGGTGATGATGGTGGTGGTGGTGGTGATAAGGATAATGGTGGAGATGGTGTTGCTGATGATATGATGATGATGACCATGATCATGATAATGATGGTGATGATGATAGTGGTGATGATGGTGATGATGATGGTGGTGGTGATGAGGAGGATAATGGTGGTGATGGTGGTGGTGCTGCTGATGATGATGATGATGAAGCAGAAGATGATGAAGATAAATAATAATAATAATAATAACATGAATGACATGATACTGATAATGCAGAAGAAGAAAATGATGATGATGAAAAATAAAAAGACAGGAGGAGGAGAAGGAGAAGGTGGACCTCTTTAACTTCCTGAGCCTCCCCGGATCACGAACCACCCCTTCCGCCTTAAAATCTTACCCTTTCCCACGAGATCCCTTCCCTACTTACCTATGCCACTTTATACCTCCCTTCCCCCCTCCTTGCCTCGGTCACTCCCTCTTCTCCTCCTCCCTGCCTAGGTCCCTCCCTTCCCCCCACCCCCCGCCCCCATGCTTCGGTTCCTCCCTCCTCTCCTCCCTGCCTATGTCCCTCCCTTCTTCCCTCCCTGCCTCGGTCCCTCCCTCCACCTCCCCTATCTCAGTTCCTCCCTTCTCCCCCTCCCCCTGTCTCAGTTCCTCCCACCCACCCCTCTCCCTGTCTCAGTTCCCCCTTCTCCCTCCCCCATGTCTCAGTTCCTCCCTCCACCCCCCTCCCCCTGTCTCAGTTCCTCCCTCCTCTCTCCCCCTATCTCAGTTCCTCCCTCCCTCCCTCCCCTCTCCCTGTCTCAGTTCCTCCTTCCCACCCCTCCCTATCTCAGTATCTCCCTCCACCCCTCTCCCTGTCTCAGTTCCTCCCCCCTTCCCCCTCCTCCCCATGTCTCAGTTCCTCCCTCCTCCCTATACCCCCCCTCATTCCCACGTAAAACCCTCTTCATCTCCCTCTCGGCTCCCTCTTCGACTCCCTTTAAACCCTTCTCTCCCTCTTCTTCCTCCTCCAACTCTCTCTAGCCTACTTTTCTCCCTTGAAATCAGCCTTAAACTCCCTCTTAATTCCTCGCTCCTCCCTGATTCCTTCTCCTAAGCACCCTACATCCTCCGTGTCTCCCTTTTAACCCCGTCTTTATTCATTTTCTCCCTCTGTCGTCTTTATTCATTTTCTCCCTCTGAAAATCACCCTGCCACTCCCTCTTAAACGCCTCCCTTCTCCCTGTTTTACTCTTGGACTCTCCCTTAAATCTCGCATCCTTGAAAGCACTCACGGTCTCTCTCGCTCTAAACAGCTTTCTCCCTCGCGCTGCAACTCCCTTTAAACGCCTCCCTTTTTTCCGGATTCATTCTTAGAACTCCCTTTAGACTCTTCCCCACCGCCCTTTAAGCTCCTCCCTTTTCCCGTTAAGCCCCTCCCCATCTTCCCAAAGCCCCTCCCCCTACTTGCTTAGCCCCTCCCTACCCCGCTAAGCCCCGCATATCTCCCTGAAGAGTGTCTCTCCTGCCTCCCTCTAACCCTCCCTCTCTTGCTCGAAGCCCCTCCCTTCACCCTTAAGCCCCTCCCACCACCCTTAAGAAACTCCTATTACCCTTAAAGCCCCTCCCTTCACCCTTAAAGCCCTCTCCCTTCAACCTTAAGTCCCTCCCATCAACCTTAAGAATCTCCTATTACCCTTAAAGTCCCTCCCTTCACCTTTAAGCCCCTCCCACCACCCTTAAGAAACTCCTATCACCCTTTTAAAGCCTCCTCTCCCTTCTCACCCTTAAAGCCCCTCCTCACCACGTGTTTTTCCCCTCTCCCACCACCCTTAAGAAACCTCCTATCACCTTTAAAGCCCCTCCCTTCACCCTTAAAGCCCCTCCCTTCACCCTTAAGCCCCTCCCACCACCCTTAAGAAAAACTCTACAACACCCTTAAAGCCCCTCCTTCACCTCTGCTTTCCCTCCCACCACCCTTAAGAAACTCCTATCACCCTAAAGCCCCTCCCTTCACCCTTAAGCCCCTCCCCACCACCCCTTAAAGTCTCCTCCACCCTTAAGCCCCTCCCACCACCCTTTAAGAAACTCTCATCACCCTTAAAGCTCCCTCCCTTCTCACCCTTAAGCCCCTCCCACCACCTTCTTTAAGAAACTCCTATCACCCTTAAAGCCCCTCCCTTCACCCTTAAGCCCCTCCCACCACCCTCAAAGCCCCTCCCTTCACCCTTAAGCCCCTCCCACCACCCTTAAGAAACTCCTATCACCCTTAAAGTCCCTCCCATCACTCTTCAGCCCCTCCACTGCGCTTAAGAAACTCCTATCACCCTTAAAGTCCCTCCCTTCACCCTTAAAGCCCCTCCCATCACTCTTCGGCCCCTCCACTGCGCTTCTGAATCCTCCCCTTCACTCACCTACCCTCCATACAACGTAAAAAAAATCGTAGAAATATTTTTTAAAATATACAAAGTAACAAAGATTTCACACATAATAGATTTTAAAAAACAAACAAACAAATATACAAACATTTCCATCTCCAAACAAACAAAAAAATCATCATAAAAGATAGATAGATAGACAGATAGATAGAGAGAGAGAGAGTGAGAGAAAAAGAGAAAGAACTGAGAGAAAGAAAGAGAAATTACGAGAGAAAGAGAGAATTAAGAAAGAAAGAAAGTGAATCAAGAGAGAGGGTGAGAGAGAATTAAGAGAGAGAAGAAAAATCATTCAACAAGGTCTAAATTACACATTCATCCTACCCCATAAAACCGAGACGCTGCATCACGTAGCCACCTGAAAAAAGGCGGGAAGAAAAAGAGGCCACAAAAATAGATAATGAGAAAAAAAAAATAGATAAGGCCGCATAATGCATGTATCAGAACAAAAAATATGGGAAGAATAATAGATAAAGGGGAAAAATAGACACGGCCGCATAATGTAAGTTTCAGAAGAACAAAAAAAAATTAGAAGGGAGCGAGAAGAAAAGAAAGGTCACAAAAATAGACAATGGGGAAAAAATAGATACGGCCGCATAATGCAAGTTTCAGAAGAAGAAGAAGACAAAAAAAGGGAGCGAGAAGAAAAGAAAGAGGCCCACAAAAATAGATACTGGGGGGGGGGGGATATATACGGCCACATAATGCAAGTTTCAATAGAACAAAACAATATGGGAAGAATAATGGTTAATGGGAAAAAAAATAGATACGACCGCATAATGCAAACTGCAGAAGAACAAGAGAGAGAGAGAGAGAGAGAGAGAGAGAGAGAGAGAGAGAGAGAGAGAGAGAGAGAGAGAGAGAGAGAGAGAGAGAGAGAGAGAGAGAGAGACAGAGAGACAGAGAGACAGAGAGACAGAGAGACAGAGAGACAGAGAGACAGACACAGAGACACAGAGACACAGAGACAAACAGACAATCGCAGACAAACAGAAAAAGACAAACAAACAGGCAAAGACAGAGACAAACAAACAAAGGCAGAGACAAAGAAATAAGGAGAAAGAGACAGATCCCCCAAACAAACCACAAGGCCCCGTCTATTCACGCCAACCTCTCAAGCCCACCGTTATCAAACTCGAAAGAAATCTTCCCGCATAAAACAGCAAGAAAGCAAGCAAGAAACAGCAAGAAGGTTTGACCGCATGCGTCCTTTCCGTTTTTTTCGTGTTTTTTTCTTTTTTTCGTGTTTTTTTGTTTTTTTCGTTTTTTTTTATCCATTGGTGAGGGAGATAACGTTTACGGTTTTTGAAAAATCTTTCTTCATTACTTTTTGTTACGTTTTTTTTTTTTACCTCCTTTTTAGGCAAGGGAAGGGAGGTGGAATAATGTTAAAAATTCTGCCTCTCTCTCTCTCTCTCTCTCTCTCTCTCTCTCTCTCTCTCTCTCTCTCTCTCTCTCTCTCTCTCTCTCTCTCTCTCTCTCTCTCTCTCTCTCTCTCTCTCTAAAGAGAAGCATGGAGACGAGATAAGATAACTGATGAAAGGAAGAGGGAAGAGAGGAAAAGACGGAGACAAAGGAAAAGTGCGAGGGAGAGAGTAATAGATGTAGAAAAGAGAGTGTGAAGAAGAGCCCAATTACAGAAAGAGGAAGAGAGTAAAGGAAAAAAGAAGAGGAAGAGAAGAAGATAAAGAGGGGGGATAAGGAAATAATGAGAAAGAGACAGATCCCCCAAACAAACCACAAGGCCCCGTCTATTCACGCCAACCTCTCAAGCTCACCGTTATCACACTCGAAAGAAATCTTCCCGCATAAAACAGCAAGGAAGCAAGCAAGAAACAGCAAGAAGGTTTGACCGCATGCGTCCTTTTCGTTTTTTTTTTGTTTTTTTTTTCTTTTTTCGTTTTTTGTTTTGTTTTGTTTTTATCCATTGGTGAGGGAGATAACGTTTACGGTTTTTGAAAAATCTTTCTCCATTACTTTTTGTTACGTTTTTTTTTACCTCCTTTTAAGGCAAGGGAGGTGGAATAATGTTAAAAATTCTCTCTCTCTCTCTCTCTCTCTCTCTCTCTCTCTCTCTCTCTCTCTCTCTCTCTCTCTCTCTCTCTCTCTCTCTCTCTGTCTCTCTATCTATCTATCTCTAAAGAGAAGCATGGAGACGAGATAAGATAACTGATGAAAGGAAGAGGGAAGAGAAGAAAAGACGGAGACAAAGGAAAAGTGCGAGGGAGAGAGTAATAGATGTAGAAAAGAGAGTGTGAAGAAGAGCCCAATTACAGAAAGAGGAAGAGAGTAAAGGAAAAAAGAAGAGGAAGAGAAGAAGATAAAGAGGGGGGATAAGGAAGAAGCAGATAGCAGGACCGAGGAAGAGGAGGAAAGGATAAGAAAAGGGGAATAAAGAGAGGGAAAGGAGGGAGACAGAAGAGGAAGTGAGAGAGGATAGAAACTGTCGACTCATCCTCAAATAAATTTCCTATCCTGCGGGCATTGCAGATGGCAGAGGAGAGGTCATACAGGACGAGGACGAGGAGGAGAAAGAGGAGGAGGAGGAGGAGGAAGAGGAGGAAGAGGAGGAGGAGGGAGGAGGAGGAGGAGGAGGAGGAGGAGGAGGAAGAAGAAGAAGCAGAAGAAGAAGAAGGGAACGAGGAGAGGGGAAAAGGGTTGGGAGAGTGAGGGGAAAGAGGAGGAGGGGAAGTGGAGGAGGAGGGGGACAGAGTTGGAGGGTGAGAATGGGGAAGAGCAGGAGAAAGAAGACGAAGAAGAAGATAAGGGAAGTGGCAGTAGGAGGAGGGGGGGAGAAGAGGGGACGGGGAGAAAATGGAGGAGGAAAGAATGATGGAAGAGGAGGATGTGGGGAAGGGAAGGTAGAGTAGGAGGGGGGAGGAGGGAGAAGGAAAAGTAGAAGAAGATGAAGAAGGAAGAAGAGAGACTGAGAGACAAGAACATATGAAGAGTGGAAATAAAACAAATGCGATTCCCTCTCCCCCTCCCCCTCTCCTCCTCCATCCCCTCCCCCTTTCCCCCCTCCCCCTCTCCTCCTTCTCCCCCTCCTCCTCCCCCTTCCCCTCCTCTCCCGCTTTCCCTCTTCCATCCCCCGTTTCCTCTCCCTTCCCTCCCTCCCCCTCTCCTCCTCTCCCCTTCCATTCCCTCCCTCCTCTCTCCTCCTCTCCCTTTCCTTCCCCTCCTCCTCCTCTCCTCCTCCTCCCTTTTCCCCCTCTATCCCCTCCTCTCCCTCCCCTCTCCCCCTCTCCCTCCTGTCTAACCGAGAAATGTCAGCAAGGTGCATGGCGAAAGCAGACAGCCCGGACTGCATGTTTTTAATTAACAGAACGAGGGGGAAAAAATAAAAGTTAGTTGCGATCATAATTCTCTCTGCCCCCCATCCCCACCCCCCCCCATCCCCCCCTCATCCCCCATCCCCACCCCACTCTCCAGCTAGCCCCCTCCCCCCCAAAAAAAAAAATGGGATTTCAACATTTAATTCATATTACCTCTCTTGTTTATTATCTTTGTACGCCTTTCTTGATTTCCTCTATTTGCTTCTCCTCTATTTTTCCCCTCCTTTCCCTCTCCTCTCCTCATGTGTTCATTTATCTTCTTCATTTTCTTTTCTTTTTCCTTTTCACCTCCTCCATCTCCATCCTCTTTTTCCAATACATTTCTCTTCTATCTCCAATCCCTCCTCTACCAATCCGAATCCACTCCAATCTCTCCTTTCTTCCTTTTTTCACACATTCCCAAATACAACTAATTCCCAAATTCCCATCTATTTCCCAACCACCCCAATTCCCACGTTCCCATTCTCTACCCCCTAATTTCCATTCCAAACCCCCCTAATTTCCATCCCCAAATCCCCAATTCCCACATTCCGAACCCACCCAATTCTCACATTCTCAAATCCCCCAATTCCCATTCCACAATCCCCTGATTCCCATCCCCTAATTCCCAAAATCCAATCGCCATTCGTTACACCACCTTCAACAACTGCAACATACAATATTGAACTAAACAGTGACGTCACTCACGGCATTATGACGTCAGTGATTATCATATGAGGTCAATGCCTTCCGTAACCTCAGGCAAGAATAATGATAGGCTGCTGAAGACATAAAATAAACAAGAAAAAAAAAAAACAGTAGGCGCATTTTAAAAAAAGTTTCATTTTCCGCGCCAAAGATACAGACGTAATAAATGAAATAAAAAAATAAAATAAAACAAAACTGGAAAAAGAAGTCATTAAGAAAAGTTGCAACCTATATACAAAAAATCATACACAATAAATCAAATAAATAAACAATAAACAAAACTGAAATATAAGGAGGGGGAGGGGGAGGGAGGGAGAGAGGGAGGGAGGGAGGGAGGGAGAGGGAGGGGAGAGGGAGAGGGAGAGGGAGAGGGAGAGGGAGAGGGAGAGGGAGAGGGAGAGGGAGAGAGAGAGAGAGAGAGAGAGAGAGAGAGAGAGAGAGAGAGAGAGAGAGAGAGAGAGAGAGAGAGAGAGAGAGAGAGAGAGAGAGAGAGAGAGAGAGAGAGAGGAGAGAGAGAGAGTGAGAAAGAGAAAGACAAAGACAGGAAGAAGAAAAAGAAAGAGAAAATGAAAGAAAGAAAGAGAAAGAGAAATATAGAGGAAGTGAAAGAGAAACAAAGAGAAATATAGAGAAAGTGAAAGAGAAAATAAAGAGAAAAAGAAAGAGAAAGAGAGAAAGAAAAAAAGAGAAAGAAAGCGAAAAAGAGAACGAAAGAGAAAATAGACAACGAAAGAGAAAAAAAGACAACGAAAGAGAAAAACGAGAACCAAAGGGAAAGATAAAAAGGGATAGAGAGAAAGAGGGAGGAGAGATGCAATAATAACAGGTTGCCGAGTTGACAGGGTCCGTTGCCAGGTGGCTCCGAAAGGGCGACAAAAGCAACGAAGCAACTGTGCAATGACATGATGAAGATGAGAAGGTAAAAATGGATGATTACGGAGAGACTTTAAGAGAAGGAGAAAAAAGAGGAAGAGGAAGATAACGATGAGAAGAGAGTAAAAAGAATAAAGACAAAGAGGAATGTGACAAAGCTGAGGAGGTAAAAATGGATGATTATTGAGAGACATTAAAAGGAGGAGAAAAAAGAGTAAGAGGAAGATAACGATGAGAAGAGAGTAAAAAGAATAAAGAGAAAGAGGAATGTGACAAAGATGAGGAGGTAAAAATGGATGATTACGGAGAGACATCAAGATAAGGAGAAAAAAGAGGAAGAGGAAGATAACGATGAGAAGAGAGTAAAAAGAATAAAGACAAATAGGAATGTGACAAAGATGAGGAGGTAAGAATGGATGATTATTGAGAGACATTAAGAGAAGGAGAAAAAAGAGGAAGAGGAAGATAACGTTGAGAAGAGAGTAAAAAGAATAAAGACAAAGAGTAATGCGACAAAGATGAGGAGGTAAGAATGGATGATTATTGAGAGACATTAAAAGGAGGAGAAAAAAGAGGAAGAGGAAGATAACGATGAGAAGAGAGTAAAAAGAATAAAGAGAAAGAGGAATGTGATAAAGAACGATGAGAAGGAGGTAAAAGAGGAATGTGATAAAGAAGAGGAGGATGTAAAAATAGATGATTATTGAGAAACATTAAGAGAAGGAGAAAAAAAGGAGTAAGAGGAAGATAACGATGAGAAGAGAGTAAAAAGAATAAAGACAAAGAGGAATGTGACAAAGCTGAGGAGGTAAAAATGGATGATTATTGAGAGACATTAAAAGGAGGAGAAAAAAGAGGAAGAGGAAGATAACGATGAGAAGAGAGTAAAAAGAATAAAGAGAAAGAGGAATGTGATGAAGAGGAGGAGGTAAAAATGGATGATTACGGAGAAACATTAAGAGAAGGAGAAAAAAAGGAGTAAGAGGAAGATAACGATGAGAAGAGAGTAAAAAGAATAAAGAGAAAGAGGAATGTGATAAAGAGGTGGAGGTAAAAATGGATGATTACGGAGAAACATTTAGAGAAGAAGAAAAGAGGGTTAGAGGAAGATAACGATGAGAAGGGAGTACAAAGAAAAAGAGGAAGAGGAATGTGATAAAGAGGAGGAGGTAAAAATGGATAATCATGGATAAACATTAAGAAAAAGAAAAAAATAGAGTAAGAGCAAGATAACGATGAGAAGGGAATAAAAAGAATACAGAGGAAGAGGAATGTGATAAAGAGGAATAGGTAAAAAATGACGATTATGGGAAAGAAGAAGAAGAAAAAAGTAGGAGAAAGATAGTGATGATGAGAAGGGAGGTAAAAAAGAATATAGAGAATAAGTGGATAGTAATGATGAATAGGAGGAAAGAAAGACAAAAAAAAAAGAATAAGAGGAATAAGATGATGAAAAGGTATAAAGTAAAGAAATAAGAAAAAGAAAAAAAAAGAAAAGGGACATAAGAAAGTCCAATTAAAACTGGAGGAAAGAGAGGATAGCAATTTTACAAACATGAACAAAGATCAGATAATGAAGATGAGAAGGAGGAGGAAAATTGGAAGAAAGACAAAGAAAGAAAATAGCTTAAGAGAGTTCATTGAGGAGAAGGCTGATGAAGTATGAGAGAAAATCGATCGCTTAACAACATATAATTGCAAAGAGCGAGTTTCGATGAGATCTTTCACGCTCTTCAGAATTAAATCAATTAAAAAAAAAAGAAAAGGAAAAAAAGAACGAAACCAAAGATAAGGAAATGGCAACGAAAATACCCCCCCCCCCAAAAAAAAAAAAAAAAAAAAAAAAAAAAAAAACGAACACACAAGAACCTCCGACCCTTATGCTCCCTTCCCTCCCTCCCTCACTCCCCCACCTCCCCCTCCACCCCGAGAAAACACAAACCCTGGCGGTGACATTTTCCATCCCCCTCCCCCGTCTCCCCCCTTTACCCCCTCTCCTTCCTACTCCCCGTCCCCCCTTCACCCCCTCCCCTCCCTTCTCCCCCGTCCCCCTTCACCCCCTCCCCTTCCTTCTCCCCCGTCCCCTCCCTCCACCCTCCCCTTCCTCATCCCCCGCCTCCCCTTTCACCCCCTCCCATCTCTCCTCTTCCCCTCCCCCCCCAATTTAATTAAAGGGCGAGAGGATGCACCTCTTCCACAAAGATCGGCGGGTACGCGGAGGTCACGATTCGACACGACTCGACACGACTCGACACGACGCGACACGACTCGACACGACTCGACACGACGCGACACGACACGAGAGAAGACATCCCGTTTCGTAGAGTTGTCTGGCATCATCTGCCGGGCCTGTAATCTGAGCGGGATTTAATGACAGGGATTCCGCGGCTGCAGCATCTCCTTACTCCCCTCTCCCCCCTCCTCCATACTTCCCTTTCCCCCCCTTCTATCTTCTCTGTCTCTCTGTCTGTCTATCCCTCCTCCCTCCCTCGTTCTCTCTCTCTCTCTCTGCCTCATCTTCCTACACCACCTTATCTTTCAACACCATTTTATTTTCTTCAACAACATCTTATTTTCCACTAAGACCTCATCTTTCAACACCACCTCATTCCCAGTTGTCCTCGATGACCTCCTATCCCTTCCCCCCTCCCCCCCCCCCGCCCCCTTCACAACATTTCCCTTCCTCTCAAGGTATCATTATTACATATTTCACTCTCTCCTCTCTTCCGCAATTCCCAGCGAAAATAATTGGAGTGTTCGCTTTGCACGCGCGTAGCTATGTATAGAAGGGTAATGAAGGAGAGAGAGAGGAGAAAGATGGAGGGAGGGGAAGGGTGGGGGGAGAAGGGAGAAGGAGAGATTGGGGAAGGGGGAGAGAAAGGGGAGGGAGTGAGGGTGGAAGGGGAAGGGAGAGAGAGAGAGAGAGAGAGAGAGAGAGAGAGAGAGAGAGAGAGAGAGAGAGAGAGAGAGAGAGAGAGAGAGAGAGAGAGAGAGAGAAGAGTAAGAGAGAGAGCGAAAGATAGAGAGAGAGAGAGAAGGGGAAGGGCGACAATAATAATAATAAAAAAAAAAAAAAAAAAAAAAAAAAACAGGGGAAGAAATTGCAGGGGAAAGAGGGGTGGTGAGGAAGGAACACAAAATCCAAGGAGGGAAGCATTACTCCCTTTATCCTCCCCTTTTCCTCAACCCCTCAAGAGAAATCCTCACCCTAAGAATCCAACAAGCTCACACACAAACGAAAAATAATAATCCCAAAAATAGCCCTCACATGAATACCTCTGGCACCAACTCCAGACAGCGCCATCTCTTGAATGACTTTCCAAACTTTCGTCAAAACATACACCCAGCTTGCTCACATCGCGCGAGGCCCGACCCGAGTAAGTAATAAATAACACAAGAAAATAAAAGAGCAAGCCATCAAAGGTCATACAGCACTCTGACCCTGTATTGTGGTGGGAGGGGCTTTTAAAGTTATTTGTTAGAACTAAAGTGATAGTAAGACTTGTTAGAACTAAAGTGATAGTAAGATTTGTTAGAACTAAAGTGATAGTAAGATTTGTTAGAACTAAAGTGATAGTAAGATTTGTTAGAACTAAAGTGATAGTAAGACTTGTTAGAACTAAAGTGATAGTAAGACTTGTTAGAACTAAAGTGATAGTAAGACTTGTTAGAACTAAAGTGATAGTAAGACTTGTTAGAACTAAAGTGATAGTAAGATTTGTTAGAACTAAAGTGATAGTAAGACTTGTTAGAACTAAAGTGATAGTAAGACTTGTTAGAACTAAAGTGATAGTAAGACTTGTTAGAACTAAAGTGATAGTAAGACTTGTTAGAACTAAAGTGATAGTAAGATTTGTTAGAACTAAAGTGATAGTAAGACTTGTTAGAACTAAAGTGATAGTAAGATTTGTTAGAACTAAAGTGATAGTAAGACTTGTTAGAACTAAAGTGATAGTAAGATTTGTTAGAACTAAAGTGATAGTAAGACTTGTTAGAACTAAAGTGATAGTAAGATTTGTTACAACTAAAGTGATAGTAAGATTTGTTACAACTAAAGTGATAGTAAGATTTGTTACAACTAAAGTGATAGTAAGACTTGTTAGAACTAAAGTGATAGTAAGACTTGTTAGAACTAAAGTGATAGTAAGACTTGTTAGAACTAAAGTGATAGTAAGATTTGTTACAACTAAAGTGATAGTAAGATTTGTTACAACTAAAGTGATAGTAAGACTTGTTAGAACTAAAGTGATAGTAAGACTTGTTAGAACTAAAGTGATAGTAAGACTTGTTAGAACTAAAGTGATAGTAAGATTTGTTAGAAC
Source organism: Penaeus vannamei (assembly GCF_042767895.1). Lineage (NCBI taxonomy): Eukaryota > Metazoa > Arthropoda > Malacostraca > Decapoda > Penaeidae > Penaeus > Penaeus vannamei. The sequence continues at coordinate 10,344,613 of NC_091589.1, forward strand.
TAAAGTGATAGTAAGACTTGTTAGAACTAAAGTGATAGTAAGACTTGTTAGAACTAAAGTGATAGTAAGACTTGTTAGAACTAAAGTGATAGTAAGACTTGTTAGAACTAAAGTGATAGTAAGATTTGTTACAACTAAAGTGATAGTAAGACTTGTTAGAACTAAAGTGATAGTAAGACTTGTTAGAACTAAAGTGATAGTAAGACTTGTTAGAACTAAAGTGATAGTAAGACTTGTTAGAACTAAAGTGATAGTAAGATTTGTTAGAACTAAAGTGATAGTAAGACTTGTTAGAACTAAAGTGATAGTAAGATTTGTTACAACTAAAGTGATAGTAAGATTTGTTACAACTAAAGTGATAGTAAGACTTGTTAGAACTAAAGTGATAGTAAGACTTGTTAGAACTAAAGTGATAGTAAGACTTGTTAGAACTAAAGTGATAGTAAGACTTGTTAGAACTAAAGTGATAGTAAGATTTGTTACAACTAAAGTGATAGTAAGATTTGTTACAACTAAAGTGATAGTAAGATTTGTTACAACTAAAGTGATAGTAAGATTTGTTAGAACTAAAGTGATAGTAAGACTTGTTAGAACTAAAGTGATAGTAAGACTTGTTAGAACTAAAGTGATAGTAAGATTTGTTACAACTAAAGTGATAGTAAGATTTGTTACAACTAAAGTGATAGTAAGATTTGTTACAACTAAAGTGATAGTAAGACTTGTTAGAACTAAAGTGATAGTAAGATTTGTTAGAACTAAAGTGATAGTAAGACTTGTTAGAACTAAAGTGATAGTAAGACTTGTTAGAACTAAAGTGATAGTAAGACTTGTTAGAACTAAAGTGATAGTAAGACTTGTTAGAACTAAAGTGATAGTAAGATTTGTTTGAACTGAAGTGATAGTAAGACTTGTTAGAACTGAAGTGATAGTAAGACTTGTTAGAACTAAAGTGATAGTAAGACTTGTTAGAACTAAAGTGATAGTAAGACTTGTTAGAACTAAAGTGATAGTAAGACTTGTTAGAACTAAAGTGATAGTAAGACTTGTTAGAACTAAAGTGATAGTAAGACTTGTTAGAACTAAAGTGATAGTAAGACTTGTTAGAACTAAAGTGATAGTAAGACTTGTTAGAACTAAAGTGATAGTAAGATTTGTTTGAACTGAAGTGATAGTAAGACTTGTTAGAACTGAAGTGATAGTAAGATTTGTTAGAACTAAAGTGATAGTAAGATTTTTAGAACTGAAGTGATAGTAAGACTTGTTAGAACTAAAGTGATAGTAAGACTTGTTAGAACTAAAGTAATATAGTAAGATTTGTTAGAACTAAAGTGATAGTAAGACTTGTTAGAACTAAAGTAATATAGTAAGATTTGTTACAACTAAAGTGATAGTAAGACTTGTTACAACTAAAATGATAGTAAGACTTGTTAGAACTAAAGTGATAGTAAGACTTGTTAGAACTAAAGTGATAGTAAGATTTGTTAGAACTAAAGTGATAGTAAGACTTGTTAGAACTAAAGTGATAGTAAGATTTGTTAGAACTAAAGTGATAGTAAGATTTGTTAGAACTAAAGTGATAGTAAGATTTGTTAGAACTAAAGTGATAGTAAGATTTGTTAGAACTAAAGTGATAATAGGATTTGTTAGAACTAAAGTGATAAGATTTGTTAGAACTAAAGTGATGGTAAGATAGTATAGTAGTGAAATAGAACTAATGTGATAGTAAGATAGTATAGTAGTGAAAGGAACAGAAAGAGGGGGTAAATAGGGTAGGATAGGCATTGAAAAATAAAGGAAGGGTTAAGGGCAAAGAGTGGTTAGATCAAATGAAGGATGTTTATTCGTCTGAGGAAGGAGAACAGGTTATCAATAGAAAATTCAGATTCAGGCCCGACCCAATCAACGTTCATCCATACGGACAGACACATCCCCCCCTCTCCCTCCCCCCCCCCTCTCTCTCTCTCCCTCTCCCTCTCCCTCTCTCTCTCTCTCTCTCTCTCTCTCTCTCTCTCTCTCTCTCTCTCTCTCTCTCTCTCTCTCTCTCTCTCTCTCTCTCTCTCTCCCTCTCCCTCTCCCTCTCCCTCTCCTCTCCCTCTCTCTCTCTCTCTCTCTCTCTCTCTCTCTCTCTCTCTCTCTCTCTCCCTCTCTCCCTCTCTCCCTCTCTCCCTCTCTCCCTCTCTCCCTCCCTCCCTCCCTCCCTCCCTCCCTCTATCTTGTAACATGTGACCCTTAAATCTATGCATATCTACCCCTCTTCTGATAGATATACTCTCACATACATCTATCTACCCGGTTGATATCCATTCTACTGACATATATGTATCTATTTCAGTGTATATGAAAGACAAAGGTGGTGTTGACAAATTAGACGGTGTTGAAAGATAAAAGTGGAACTGAAAGATAAAAGTGGTGTTGGAAGATAAAGGTGGTGTTGACAGATAAGACGGTGTTGAAAGATAAAAGTGGTGTTGGAAGATAAGACGGTGTTGGAAGATAAAAGTGGTGTTGAAAGATAAAAGTGGAACTGAAAGATAAAAGTGGTGTTGAAAGATAAAAGTGGAACTGAAAGATAAAACGGTGTTGGAAGATAAAACGGTGTTGGAAGATAAAGGCGGTGTTGAAAGATAAGGTGTCGGTGTCAGAGAGTAACTGGCCTCGCACCAACTTGAACAAACCGGCCGATAATCTATTCTCTAAGTCTCGCTGCCAATTCGGTCTCCTTAACCCTTTCTTGTGCCAAAATACCACCACCCAATAACATTCTATAAACATCTGATTTTCCCAATACCAGTACCATCCAAAAGTACATATCATAAATAACAATGATAATAAATAAGAGCACAATAATAATAATAATAAGTAATAACAATAATGACAGCAATTAATAACACAATCATACCAAAATAATAGCAACTGATAACACAATAATAACAATAATGACAGCAATTGATAACACAATAATACCAAAATGATAGCAGCTGATAACACAATAATAACAATAAAGATAGTAATTGATAACAACCCGGGTATATAATGGGCTAGGCTAGAATACCCCCCCCCCCGGGCCAGAATATAACCCACTGTGCCAGAATATACCCTCCTGGGACCGAATATACCTCCCCTGTGCCAGAATATACCCCCCCTGTGCCAGAATATATCCCCCCCCGGGACCAGCATATACCCCTTCGCTTCCGCATGTAACAACTATATTCCTCTATAGCCCAATAATAATAGCCTTGTGTTAATGCCAATCATGCATCGTTCTCACAACTGCAGACCTTCTTTGGGTATTGAATTCTACAAGCCACCTTATCAAAGACAAACGTGAAATATTCATAATGGTTACGATAATCTTAATAATTGCGATCATGATCATCATAATTATCATTATTACGGAAGGAGAAGCATCGTAGGAAGAAAGAAAATTAAGAGTGCGAAGGAGGCCCATAAGAGTGAAGAAGGAATAAAAAAACAGAGACAAGAAAGTAACAAGTGAACATTCGAACAACATTCAAAACCCCAATGAAGTGCTCAGAAATATGTTGCAAATATAAGACGTGCAATTTGTGAGGTTCGTTAAAAGCAACGTCACACGTGCTTACTTATATTGTTATTTTTGGACGAGAACAGAAAGACGTCACGAGTTTGACCTTAAATATATACAAAAAAAAGTTTTAAACTAATTTTCATTTGTCTTTAATAAACGACGCCAATACAAGCCTTATATTTACATAACATTCTGAACATTTCACTGTTATTTTGAATGTTTGAATATTCACCTTTTACTGATCAGAATAAAGCTTTCTTAATTAGCAATACTGATAATATAGTAACAATGATATCTTTGTTTTGAAATGAACAGATAGTACATGCTCTTAGTAATAATAATGAAGATGATAATGATATTAATGATAACAATAATGATGATAATATTAATAAAGATGATAATGATAACAGTAATGATGATAATGATAATAATAATGATGATAATGATAATAATAATGATGATAATTATAATAATAATAGTAATGATAAGCACAACAATAATGGTAATGAAATAATAATGATAATAATAATGATTAGCATTATGATTATATCATAATCATTATGATAATACATTTATGATGAAGATTACTATTATTATCATTATCATCATCATCATAATGATTATATCATAAATTTATCGAATATAATTATTATCCTTGTTATTATCATTATTATTCTATTACCATTGCTATTCTTATTATTACTATCTATATCATCATTACGATGATGACAATGATAAGGACGATAATGATAATGAAAACGATGATGATGATGATAAAAATAACACACGGGCCACATAAAATTGGAAATAACAATAATAATGATGATGACAGTGATAATAATAATAATAATAATAATAATAATAATAATAATAATAATAATAATTATAATAATTATCATTAGCATTATGCTTATATCATACCTATGATGATAATGGTAATTATGATGATGAAGATGACGAGGATAATGATGATCATTATCATAATGATGATGGTAATCATTATAACTTTATAAATAATGGTTATCAGCATTGTTAATCATCATTATTATAAGCAATAAACTTATAAAATCAAATCTAATTATCATTGTTATTATCATTGTTACTATCATCATCACCATCATTATATTAATGACAATAACAATGATAATGATGATTTTAATAGTAATGGTAATGATATCGAGTATGATGATGGTTATAATGAATATGGAACTAATGATTATGATGATGATGATGATGATAATGATAATGATGATAATATAATACATAAAACTGAAGATCATCAACTAATTCACAAACGACCAGTACCATCATCAGCTGAAGATGATTAGTCATTAATCACGAAATTGTTCATGCCACATTTCCAAAACATTGCAGCCAGGACGGTATGCAGAATCATTAACAGTTGCAAATAAATATTTCAATGTTGATCTTAATATAGTGGCCTGTAATTCAATTTAATTCTGCCTGTAATTTAATTCCACAAAGCAATAGGAATATCTGCAATTGCGAGATCAATGCATAATAGGCCTCAACCCCAGCCATTATTTCCTGGCAATAAAGTAATATAATTGTTGCATGCGAAAGGGGAGTATATTCTGTCCTAAGGGGGCATATCCTGGCCTAGGGGGGCATATCCTGGCCTAGGAGGGCATATCCTGGCCTAGGAGGGCATATCCTGGCCTAGGAGGGCATATCCTGGCCTAGGAGGGCATATCCTGGCCTAAGGGGGTATATCCTGGCCTAAGGGGGTATATCCTGGCCTAAGGGGGCATATCCTGGCCTAAGGGGGCATATCCTGGCCTAAGGGGGTATATCCTGGCCTAAGGGGGTATATCCTGGCCTAAGGGGGTATATCCTGGCCTAAGGGGGCATATCCTGGCCTAGGGGGTATATTCCGGCCTAAGGAAGTATATTCTAGCCTAGGGGAGTATATTCTGGCCCAAGAAAGAATATTCTGGCCTAGGGG
>NC_091589.1:10365625-10368125 GCF_042767895.1 Penaeus vannamei
GTTCACCAACCAAAACAGGAAAACAAAATAATAACAATTCCGGTAATTTGAGGTAAGAAAAAAAAATCGTTGAGCGTGTTTTATATAAAACAGGCGGGATTTTAAAGCTCAAACGAAAGTGAAATAATGGAACGTGAGCAGGGGAGTGGCGGAAGAAAATGCACACACACACACACACACACACACACACACACACACACACACACACACACACACACACACACACACACACACACACGCGCGCGCGCGCGCGCGCGCGCGCGCGTATGTGTACATGTGTATATGTGTATATTATATATATATATATATATATATATATATATATATATATATATATATATATATATATACATATATATAAATAAGCCCACCTCCTGCAGGCAATGAAAGTGAGCCTCGCAGGTCCCGACGGAGGCGATACGATCAGACAAGCGGGGGTTCGAGCGAGGGCCTCGGAGGCGACTTACCAGGTTGCGCCCGCCACTCAGTGGCCAATTTTTAGTATAATCATCATTGCTCGTGCATGTATATATATATATATATATATATATATATATATATATATATATATATATATATATATATATATATATATATATCATATATATATATCATATATACATATATATATATATATATATATATATATATATATATATATATATATATATATGTATGTACATACATCTATATATATACATATATATATCTATATACAATGTATATATATATATATATATATATATATATATATATATATATATATATACATATATGTACATATATTTGTTTATTTACTCGTTTTCGTGTGTGTTCGCACGTGTGCGTGTACAAGCAAGGATGCGAACATGCCTACGTGTATGAGTGCGGATGCAACATCCCCCACAATACTCACCCCCTAATAACAAGAAAAAAGCATCTTGTCTAAGCATCATAAATAAACTCTCCGCCCCCTCCTCCATTCCCCTCCCCTCCCTCCCCTCCCCATCCTCCATTCCCCCTCAACCCCTCTACACCCTCCCCACCCTCCTCACATTCCACTCAGCCCCCTCTACAACCCCCCCCACCCGCCGCGAAGAAGGACCCGTAACCCATCCCTGCTTAACGGCGCGTCACACGTCTCGGCTCGGCTTCCGTCGCGCCAGGGACCGGCGGGGGACAAGAATCGACACTGCGGCGACGGTTGTAATTCAAATTCAAATTCAAATCCAAACTTAATTTCAATTTCAAATTTAACCGTTATCACCAAGCCTCTTATTGGCTCAGATTACTAAGGGTTTCTACTGTTTTTTTCCCCTTCCTTTTTTTAATAACTAACTAATTCAACCGCAACTGTCGGCTTCTTAACTCCGAATGCTAGGCTATTTTTATTGTTTTCTTTTTTGTTTCTTCCTCGGTTCTTCTCCCACTCTTTCCTTCATCTTCTCCTGTTTTCTTCTAATTCCCCCTTTCCTTTTTCCTTCTAATTCCCCCTTTCCTTTTTTCTTCTAATTCCCTCCTTTCCTTTTTTCTTCTAACTCTTCCTTCCCCTTTTCCTTCGCCTCTTCTTCCTATTCTTCCTCCGCCCGCAATTTAGCCTTTATTTCCTTCCTCGCCTCAGCCTCCACCTCCACCTCCGCTTCCACACCCGTCTCCAGTTCCACTTCAGAGTCCACCCTCACCTCCGACCGCATCGCACCTCCATCTCCACCTCCGTTTCCACTTCCACCGCCTCTTCCGCCTCAACTTCCACCCCTGTCTCCACCCCCGCTTCCACTTCCACCTCTATCTCCAACCCCGTTTCCATCTCTGCCTCCACTTCTGTGTCCACTTCCATCTCTGCCTCCACCCCACTTCCTTTTCCATCTCCAATTCCAATTTCAAACTTCGAGATCACTTCCTTCCTCCTCCCACCTCCCTCCCTCTCCTCTCTCCTCCGTTCTAGTCTCTCCCCTCTCCTCCCTCCTACCCTCCCTCCCTTCCCCTTCTCTACCTCCATCCCTCCCCCTTCCTCTAACTCCTACTCCCTCCTCCCTTCCCTACCTACCTCCCTCCCCTCCCCTTCCTCCTACCTCCCTCCTCTCCCCTTCCCTTTCCTGCCTCCCTTCCCTCCTTCCCTCCTACCTCCTCCTCCCCTCCTCCTCCCTCCCTTCCCTCCTGCCTCCTTCCCCCTTCCCTCCCTCCCCTCCCTCCCTCCCTCCCTCCCTCCCTCCTCCTCCCTCCCTCCCTCCCTCCCTCCCTCCCTCCCTCCCTTCCCTCCCTCCCCTCCCTTCCCTCCCTCTCATCAATTAATCTCCCAATAAATTTGATGAGCGGCAACCTCACCCATTTGGAGATAATAACAGCGTCGTTTGAGGTTTCGGATTTTCTTCTCCTATTTCCTGTTCTCTTCTTCCTTCCTTCCTCTTCTTCGGTTTCACGAACAGAGCGTGCTGGGGAGGAAGGAGAGAGAGAGAAAGAGGGATAAAGGAAGGAGAGAGGGAAAAGAGAGATCGAAAGGAGAGTAGATGAAAGAGAAAAG
>NC_091589.1:10375625-10378125 GCF_042767895.1 Penaeus vannamei
AGGGAGGAATGAAGAGGGAGTGGAGGGAGGAGTAGAGAGGGAATGGGGAAAGGAGTAAAGAGGGAGTGGGGAAAGGAGTAAAGAGGGAGTGGGGAAAGGGGTAAAGAGGGAATGGAGGGAGGAGCAAAGAAGGAGTGGAGGGAGGAGTAAAGAGGGAGTGGAGGGAGGAGTAAAGAGGGAGTGTGGAAAGGAGTAAACAGTGTGTGGAGGGAGGAGTAAAGAAGGGGAGTGGAGGGGAGGAGTAAAGAGGAAGTGGGGGAAAGGGAAGTAAGAGGGAGAGGAGAGGAGGAGTAAAAAGAGTGTGTGGAAGGAGGAATGGAGAGGGATTGGGGTAAAGGGGTAAAGAGGGAGTGGAGGAAAGGGATAAAAGAAGGAAAGGAAAGGAGGGTAAAGGGGAGTGGAGGGAGGAGCAAAGAGAGGGAGAGGGAGAGGGAGTAAAGAGGGGAGTGGAGGGAGGAATAAGAAGAGGAAGTGGAAAAAGGGGTAAAGAGGAAGTGGATAAAGAAAAGAAAAGAGAGAAGTAGAGAGGAAAATATGAGGACAGGAAAATAGAAAAGAGGGAAGGGAGAGGGAGAAAACAGGAAAAAGTGGGAGGTGGGAGGGAAGAAGGGAAAAGGGAGACAGGGCAGTAGAGAGAAGGAAGCGAAGATGGGGAGAGCAAACATGAAAGGAAAGAAGAGAGGAACAAGGAGGAGAAACGAGGATAAAAGAAATAAAAGGGTGAACGGGGAGGCAAGCAAATACAAAAAGAAGATGAAGATGAAGAAGAAGAAGAACAACTACAACAACAACAACAACACGCACAAGAAAAGAAAAGAAAAAAAAACGGAAAGAGAAAATGCAAAAAACACATAAAAAACGAAAGAAACAGAGAAAGAAGGACCAAACAGCAAAGTAGAAAGGAGAATAAGGAGAGGGGCAGGGGGAGGGGAGAGGGGAGGGGAGGGGGGAGAGGTCTACGAAAGCGGCAAAAAAAAAGAGAGAAACAGAAAGAAGGACCAAACAGCAAAGTAGAAAGGAGAAGAAGGAGAGAGGCAGGGGTAGAAAGGAGAAGAAGGAGAGAGGCAGGGGTAGAAAGGAGAAGAAGGAGAGAGGCAGGGGTAGAAAGGAGAGGAAGGAGAGAGGCAGGGGGAGAGAGGAGGGGAGGGGGGGAGAGGTCTAGGAAAGCGCCCCCCCCCCTGACCTTTTAGCTCCGCGTCTTCGGCTCCTCTTAACGGGATCATCAGCGCTCGGGTCGTTCCAGGGAGATGGTCTCTCGCTGCGCCGCCGCTCGGGAGGGGCCTGCTTCTCTCAGGCTGAGGACGGTGTTGTTGCTGCTGTTGTTGTTGTTGTTGTTGTTGTTGTTGGTGGTGGTGGTGGTGCTGTTGTTGTTGTTGCAGTTGTTCCTTGTTGTTGTTGCTGTTGTTGTTGTTGTTGGTGGTGGTGGTGGTGAGTGGTGTTGTTGTTGCAGTTGTTCTTGTTGTTTTTGTTGTTGTTGGTGGTGGTGGTGTTGCTGCAGTTCTTGTTGTTGTTGTTGGTGGTGGTGGTGGTGTTGCTGCAGTTGTTGTTGCAGTTGTTGTTGTTGGTGGTGGTGGTGTTGTTGTGGTTGTTTGTTGTTGTTGTTGTTGTTTTCTGGTTTATCGTCACCTTTATCTTCGTCTTCGTCTCCTTCTTTTTCTTCGTTTCCCTTCATACCTTTCCCTCCCCTCCATCCTCTCGTTCCATTCCACTCCCTCCCTCCCTCATCCCCTCCCCTCCCCTCCCCTTCCCACCTTCCTCCCTCCCCTCCCTCCCCTCCCACCTTCCTCCCTCCCCTCCCTAACCCTTTCCCCTCCTCCCTCCCCTCCCATCTCCCTCCCTTACCCCTCCCCCTTCTTTCCATTCCTCCTTATCAAACATCCTACTCTTTATTCCCTCTCCGCCCCTTCCCCAAACATTCCTTCCCTTTTAGCGCGGGCCTTTAAAGATGCCACCACGTAGACGGGGAGAGGGAGAGGGAGAGAGAAAGAGGAAAGCTAGACGTGCAACAATGTGAAAATTGGTCGTGCGTACGGAAGGTATGGGGGAAGGAGAGAAGGAAAAGGGAAGGTGAGAAGGAAAGGGGATAGGGGAGAAGGAGAGGGTACGAAAGTGAAGAAGGAAATGGGAAAGGAAAGAAGGAGAAGGTTGAGGTAGAAGAAAAGGGGAAGGAGGATAGGGGAAGGAGGATAGAGGGAAGAAGGAGAGGGTACGAGTGGGAAAAAAGGAAAGGGGTAAAGAAAGGGAGAAAGAAATAGGTAGAAGCAAAGGGGAAGAAAGATAGAGGAAGAAGGAAAGGGGAGAAGGAGAGGGATTTAGAAAAAAGGGGGATAGGAAGAATGTGAGAAGGGGATAGAAGGGGAGGAGGAGAGGGAGACTGGGAGACAATAAGGGAAGGGAGAAGGGGAAGCAGGATACGGACGAGGGAGACACAGACAGAATGGCAGACAGGAGAGGAGGAATGAGGAGAGAGGAGAGAGGAGAGGGAAAGGAGGGAGGGAGA
>NC_091589.1:10383125-10385625 GCF_042767895.1 Penaeus vannamei
AATAATAATAATGACAGTAATAATAATGATAATAATAATACGAAGAAGAAGAATCACATCAGCAATCAACAATAAAAAAGGAAAAATAGTAATGACGATGATGATGATGATGGCGATAGTGTAGGTGATGTCGATGATGATTTTGACGATAAACAAATAAACAACACCGATAAACTAATCATCAAATTTACCATCAATACTAATAACAAATCAATACAAATTAAAACAACATAAAAAACACCAACATTAATATATGGCTCCAGATTTAACAAGCAGATAATTTGAGATACTTCAGAAGAAAAATAATATAAATAAACTAAACCAAACAACAAACAAAAATAAAATAACCAACCAAACAAAGAAAAAAATCCACAACGAACAAAAAACTAAAAGCAAAATCAAATAACAATCTTCATAAATGAGAAAATTAAAGCAAGCAAAAGAATTAGTTAAATGAGCCCCACCTATCTCTTTTTTTCTTTCCTTTTTTTTTCTTTTTTCTTTTTTTTCCTCCATGCGTTCGAGACAATTACTTCTCTTAAGCTGGATACGTTAACGGCTCTCATGCTGGAGCTAGCCTTTATTATCTTCTTTTCTTCTTCATCATCTGCTTCTATTTCTTCTTTCTCTTTTTCTTTTTCTTCCTTCTAATAACTATCTTCTTTCTCTTCAAATATCCTCTATTATTATTGTTTCTTCTTCTTTTCTCTCTTAACCTGAACCTTCTTCTTCCCTTCTTCTTCTTCTTCTTCTTCTTCTTCTTCTTCTTCTTCTTCTTCTTCTTCTTCTTCTCCTTCCTTCTTCTCCTTCTTCTTCTCCTTGCTCTCTTCTCGCTTCTTTGCTTCTCCCTTCTTCTTCTCCCTCCTTCTTCTTCTCTCTCCTTCTTCTCCTCCTTCTCCTCTCTCCTCCTCCTCCTCCTCTTCGTAATCGTCGTCTCCTCCTACTTCCTCTCTTTCTTCTTTACCCTTCGCCTTCACCTCTTCTTCTTTCTTCCTATTTTCAATTCTTCCCCACCCACCCTTTCTCCTCTTCTTCCTCTTCCTCCTGCCTCTCTTCGTCCTGCTTCTCATTCTTTCTTCTTCTCCACCCTCACTTTCTCTTCCTGTATCTCTTCTTCTTCTCCCTCTTACTCTTTAATTATCTCCCCTATCCCTCTTCCTCCTTCTCCTCTTTTTGCCTTTCCTCTTCCCTCTTCATTACCTTACCTCGCTTCCTTCCACCACCCCACCCCCCTAACTACGCTATTTAAAACACCACCCACACCCTCCCACCCTCCTTCTCTCCCTCACTCTCCCCCACCCTTACCCTTACCCCCAACCCACCCCCTTAAACAAAACAAAAACAAAAAAATAAATAAATAAATAACAATAATAATTAAAAACAAAAATAAAAAGAATAAGAACCCCCACCCCCCACAAAAAAAAAAAAAAAATCGCAGAGCAAAGCAAGGCCATTTAGGCGGCTCCGACTTGGTCCCTTGGCCTTTGGGGTCCGCGGGATGGGGGAGAGGGGAAGGGGGGGAGAGAGGGGTTAGGGGGAAGGGGGAGAGGAAGAGAATGGGGTGTTGAAGTGGGAAGGTGGGGGAGGAAGAGAGTTAGGGGATTAGGGAGGAAAATGGAGGAAGGTTAGGGAGTGGTGGGGGGAAAGGGAAGAGGAGGATGGTAAGATGGGAAAGGCGGAGGAGGGAAGGAAGGAAGGAAAGGGAGGGAGGGGATGAGAGCGGGGGAAGGAGAAGAGAGAGGGAAAGGAGAGAGAGAAGAAGAGAGAGGAAGGAGAGAGAGAGAGAGAGGGAAGGAGAGAGAGGGAGAGAGATAGAGAAGGAGAGAGAGAGGGAGAGAGATAGAGAGAGTCAGAGAGAGGGAGAGAGAGGGAGATAGAGAGAGAGGGAGAGAGAGAGAGAGTGAGGGAGAGAGAGAGTGGGGAAGAGAGAGAGAAAGAAAGAAATAGAAAGATAGAAAAAAATAGAAAGATAAAAAGAAAGAAATAGAAAGAGAGAAAGAAAGAAAGACTCGAAAAAGAGAATCTCAAAAAAAAAAAAAAAAAATCTTCGACAGAGAGCGAAAAGTGAACAAGCGGGCGGGCGGGCGAGCGGGCGTGCGGGCGAGGGGGGACTCAAATTAACGAGAGAGTAAATGTATCCCCATGTCGGCCGGCGCCCGATGGGTGGTGAGGGTTATGGCGCGGGTGATGGTCAGTAATGAGGGAGGTGGCGATGGCGAAGGGGTGTAACTGGCTCATACTAACAAAAAGGAAATGATGATAATAATTTATAATAATAGCGACTACAATATTAATAGCAAACAATAGTAACTAAAATAATTATAAACAATAACTCAAATAACAATAAGAAACAATACTAAATAAAAAAATCATAAATAATAACTGAAATAATAACAAGCAATAGTAAATAAATAATAACAAACATTAACTAAAATAATAACAATAAACAATAACTAAAATAATAATAACAAACCATAACTAATATAATAACAACAAACAA
>NC_091589.1:10390625-10395625 GCF_042767895.1 Penaeus vannamei
ATATGTTGGTTTGTAATGCAGCCTGGCTTCTCTCTCTCTTTCTCTTTCTCTCCTTTTCTCTTTTCTTTTTCTTTTCTCTCTTGTTCCTTTATTTATATGTTGGTTTCTCTTTCTCCTCTCTTTCTTTTTCTCCTTTTCTCTCTTCTTTTTCCTTTGTTTGTATGATGGTTTGGAGTGCAGCTTGTCTTTACTCTCTCTCTCTCTCTTTTCTTTTCTCTCTCCTTTTTCTTTGTTTATATGTTGGCTTCTCTTTCCTCTCTTTCCCTCTTTTTCTCCATTTCTCTTTTCTTTTCTCTCTTCTTTTTCCTTTGTTTATATGTTGGTTTGGAATGCAGCTTGGCTTTTCTCTCCTCCCTCTCTCTCTCTCTTTTTTCTCTTTCCTTTTTCTTTTCTCTCTTCATTTTCTTTGTTTATATGCTGGTTTCTCTTTCCTATCTTTCTTTCTCTTTTTTTCCTTTTCTTTTTCTTTTCTCTTCCTTATCTTTGTTTATATGTTGACTTCTCTCTCTCCTCTCTTTCTCTCTCTTTTTCTCCTTTGCTTTTATCTTCTCTTTTCTCTCTTCTTTTTCCTTTGTTTATATGTTGATTTCTTAGAAGTAACTCTATTGTAATAATTACTTGTGTAAGCCCGTAACTGTGTCGTGTGCATGTGGATTGCGCGAATACGAACACGAATACACATACATAATGCATTCGCAAACACATACACATATAGACACGCAGAAACACAGACACAGACAACAACAATAACAATTACAATAGCAATAATAACAAGAACAACAACAGTGATAATAATAATAATAATAATAATAATAATAATAATAATAACACTACTACTACTAATAATAATAACAATCATAACAATAATAATAATAATAGCAACAACAATAATAACAATGAAAATAAGTAATAAATAAAAATACTAAAGAAAAATAATATAAGACAGACCCACCCGGCTTATCACCCCCCACCCCCACCCCACCCCCACCCCGGTCTCCACCCAATCAGAGTTGCTTGGGAACGAGCGATCTGAAGCCCTTGATAAGGTGTCTTCTTGTCAGTGGGGTTGGAATGCGCCCTCTCTTTCGCTTCTCCAAATTTCTCTCTCTTTTTTTTTGTTTCTTTGTCGACTTGTTTATTTGGTTGTCTGACCCCCTTCCTCCTTCTGTCTTTATCGCTCACTGTTCACTTCTCCAAATTTCTCTCTCTTTTTTTTTGTTTCTTTGTCGACTTGTTTATTTGGTTGTCTGACTCCCTTCCCCCTTCTGTCTTTATCGCTCGCTGTATCTCTTGGTATCTCTCTCGGCATCAACATCGTACCCCACGCTACCATTTCGTATCTCTTGCTGTATCTCTTTGTATCTTTCTGTATCTCCGTCTGTCTGTCTGTCTCTGTATATGTATCTCCATCTGTCTGTCTTTGTATCTCCATCTGTCTGTCTGTCTGTCTATCTGTCTCTGTATCTCCGTCTGTCTGCCTATCTCTGTCTCTGTATCTCCGTCTGTCTGTCTTTGTATCTCCATCTGTCTGTCTGTCTGTCTGTCTATCTGTCTCTGTATCTCCGTCTGTCTGTCTGTCTCTGTCTCTGTATCTCCGTCTGTCTGTCTGTGTCTGTCTCTGTATCTCCGTCTGTCTGTTTGTCTGTCTGCCTGTCTGTCTCTATCTCTCTCTTTACATCCCCTCTTGTCAATTCTCATATATACATTCTTCCTCTTCCTCTTTACATCCTGGTTACTCGACCTTCTCTTCCTTCTTCCTTTCATCGCTTCTTCCTCTCAACGCATCCGCCTCTCCTCTATTCCTCAAACCATCGTAGCCAATAATTAATTAACTAGTTTATCGGAAAGTTGATATCGCTAAACAAACTTAATCGTACCTAGAAGCCATCGCATGTTATTCCACGTAACTCCCTCTTCCCCTCTCCATTCTCTTCTTTCCCTTTTACCTCTTCTTCATTCCCTCTTCCCTTCTTCATTTCCTCCTCTTCATTCCTTCTTTTGCCTCTTCCCCTCTTCATTCCCTCACCCCTCTTCCCTCCTTCATTCCCTCACCCCTCTTCCCTTCTTCATTCCCTCACCCCTCTTCCCTTCTTCATTCCCCCTCTCCTCTTCATTCTCTTTTCCCCCTCTTCATTTCTTCTCCCCTCCTTCCAAACCCTTAAAAGAGAGAGAGTTGCGATAAGAACCTTTAAGAATAAGAACGGTGAATGAACAACGAGATTTCTTGCTATTTACTCCATTCCCCCAAACGAGCAGGAAACGCCAGATACAATCACATTCAACCGAAAATGAGTAAAAAGTGTTGCCCAAGATAACCATTCAAAACAAGCACTAAACATGCACAAGACATGAAACAGATTGACGCAGATCTAATATACTTCTGTTAATATACTTACACCTCAAGTATAAAAGCACCTTAAAGCCCTTATGTTTGGGAGAAAAAAAATCGATTTTCTTGGCCTAAAGAATTTTGATCATGCACATGAATGAATTCAAGAAGGATTCGCTGATCTTAAGCCATTGAAAAGTGAAATAAATATATACTGCTGTTCACTTGTGTTTAAATGCATAAATGTTACACGGAATACAACCCTTATCTCTAGAATAAATCAAGGGGTATTTCATGAGACAAAATAATCTACTGAATTAATTTGTACAGCCTCGACAATTTCAGTCCAACACCTGAGAGAACAAGACTTGTTACAGCAATTTCGTAATCTAACTACAAATTAAAACAGTACCATTTATCACAACATAATGAATAATAACTTTCATTTCTGTTATATACATTACCCTCAAACTAGCTTTGTAATTGCAGGTCGGGTTAAAATAATTGCATGCTAGATGATATACGTACTCTACAGGCGCATATGTCTTCCATGCGTTTAATACCCATATAATGCGTAATTCATGGCTAATGCTCATGCAAATAAGCAATACAAGCGCAATGCTCCTGTAATTTATTCTATATGTAATTGTTCTTAATTCACAGCATAAATACAATGTAAACAAGTGGTCTTCGTTGAGAGCTGTGTTCCCAGGAGGTCCAGTCATGTTTTAATATGTGTATTTTCGACTTCGTTGCTATTTCTTTTCCTCTTCCTCCTTCTTCCTTATTCTCTCTAATCTTCTCTTCCCCCTTTCTTCATTCACCACTCTTCTCTGTCCTTCCTATTTCCCTCCTCACCTTCTCCCTCCCTATTTCCCTCATCATATCATCTCCCTTTCTATTTCCCTTCTGACCATCTTTCTCCTCCTCCCTGCCCATTTCCCTCCTCCTCATCTCTCTTCCTCCCTTCTCCCTCCTCCTGACCTTCTCTCACCTCTCCCTTATTCCCTCTCCCCTCCCTCCATTCTCTTACCCCTCCTTCCTTCCCTCTCCCCTCTCTCCATTCCCTCTCCCCTCCTTCCCAATCCCGTAAAAGAGAGAAAGTAGTGACCACGAGGACCCAGCATCACCCCTCCTGACCTGACCCCTGTGCCATGACCCCCCCCCCCCCCCCGACCTGTCAAAACAAAGGTCAAACGAAGGACTGATAACACTGCGACGCCAACATCATTTGCACGATGACTAGGTTGAAGCAGGTGTGTTTGGAGAGAGAGAGAGAGAGAGAGAGAGAGAGAGAGAGAGAGAGAGAGAGAGAGAGAGAGAGAGAGAGAGAGAGAGAGAGAGAGAGAGAGAGAGAGAGAAAGAAAGAAAGAGAGAGGAGGGAGGGAAGGAGAGAGGGGGGAGGAGAGAGGGGGGAGGAGAGAGAGAGAGAGAGAGAGAGAGAGAGAGAGAGAGAGAGAGAGAGAGAGAGAGAGAGAGAGAGAGAGAGAGAGAGAGAGAGAGAGAGAGAGAGAGAGAGAGAGAAAATGCGAGTGTAAACGTGTGTTGTGTATGTACGCGTGTTTCTGCGCATGTACGTAAACCTATGCGTATACGCGTGTGTGCATACATATATGTATGTATGGACACGTGCGCGGCTGTCTGCCTGTCTGTATATACATACTTTAACATACGTTTATACCCATACTGGAACATTAAGGTCACTGGTACATATACATACATTTACTTATTCATTAGGCTCTCATGTTTACTTAATTAACTGCGCAATCATTTCGAGGCCCTTGTAAAGCCTTTTAGGAACGCCTCCCGCTGTTACAGGTGTCCAAAAGGGTGAGAGGGAGGGAGGGGGAGAGGGAGGGAGAGAGAGAGGGAGAGAGGGAGAGAGAGAGAGAGAGAGAGAGAGAGAGAGAGAGAGAGAGAGAGAGAGAGAGAGAGAGAGAGAGAGAGAGAGAGAGAGAGAGAGAGAGAGAGAGAAGAAGAGAGAGAGAGGAAGAGACAGAGAAAGGAAGAGACAGAGAGAGAAAGAAACAGACAGTGAGAGAAAGAAAGACAGAGAGAGAAAGAGACAGAGAGAGCGAAAGAGAGACAAAGAGCGAGATAGATAAAGAGAGAAAGAAAGAAAGAGAGAGAAAGAGACAAAGAGAGAAACAGGAAAAAAAAATACACATACCAACAGTCAAGACGGCGACCTGCCCTCCTTAAAGCACATTTCCTACACGACCATAAAACCCTTACAATTCCTCATACAATATACAAATCCGGATTCTCATTGTCAGACAAAGACAAAGAAGAAGACGAAGAAGAAGAAGAAAAGAAGGAGAAGAAAAAGAAGAAGAAGAAGAAGAAAAACAAAGAAGAAGAAAAAGAAAAAGAAGAAGAAAAAAGAAAAAGAAGAAAAAAGAAAAAGCAGAAGAAAAAGAAGAAAAGAAAAAACAAAAACAAAAAAGAAACTCATAAACAACAATTTCCTCATAGGCCATTTCCTTCTGTCTCCTTTTATTGCAGATCGAAGGCTGCTGTTCCCTTTCGGCTGCCTGTGATATTATTTCGATCGTATGACAGTTAGACAGCCGGCCTGTTGTTTCTCTGTTTGTTTCTCTCTTTGTTTGTTTTGAGTCTCTATTCTGGCAGTCTTTATCTTTTACTTATTTCTCTGTTTTCCTCTGTCTGT
>NC_091589.1:10405625-10408125 GCF_042767895.1 Penaeus vannamei
GGCGGAGAAGAAGGAGACGAAAATGGTGAAGAAGAGGAGAAAGGGTATGAAGATGGAAGTAGAAAAATTGGAAGTCGAAGAAAATTAAATACAAGAAGAGGAGGAGGAGGAGAAGGAGAAGGATGCGAAGGAGGAACAGGAGACGGAGGGAGATGGAAAAGAAAGAAAAATAATACACAATACCAACAGATAAATCAATAACATTCATAACACGGGAACAAAAGTAAGAAAAAAAGCGGAGAAACAAAAACGAAAAAATAAAACCAAAAAATCTTCTTGACACAAGCTAACATAAAAAAAAAACATTAAGAAACAAACAGGAAGTAATAAAACCGAAAAACAGCTGAAACGATGACAAATAAAAAAAAAAAAAAAAAAAAAAAAAAAAAAACCGCCCCCCCCCCCAAAAAAAAAAAACACCAACCAACACACAAAGAAACAAACAAGAAAACGAGACCCCAAAACCCACCCGCGACAGACACCTTCCCTCCTCCCTACCCTCCCCCACCCCCACCTACCCAGCCACCGAGACTGACACGCGTCCCCTGATAAACCTCGCGTGGGAAGCCCTTATCGACCTTAACCGAGATATTACTGTAACACTATCTTAATCCGACGTCGCACTCGACCTTAGGGGGGACTAAACGGACGCTGTGGAAATGAGAAAGTAATATTTTATGGATAATAAACGAGTACGTGGGAGGGAGGGAGGGAAAGGGAGATGGAGGGAGGGAGGGAGGGAAAGGGAGATGGAGGGAGGGAGGGAAAGGGCAATGGAGGGAGGGAGGGAAAGGGAGATGGAGGGAGGGAAAGGGAGATGGAGGGAGGGAGGGAAAGGGCAATGGAGGGAGGGAGGGAAAGGGAGATGGAGGGAGGGAGGGAAAGGGAGATGGAGGGAGGGAGGGAAAGGGAGATGGAGGGAGGGAAGGAGAGAAAGGGAGATGGAGAGGGAGAGGGAGGGAGAGACAGGGGTAAGAGAGAGAGAGAGAGAGAGAGAGAGAGAGAGAGAGAGAGAGAGAGAGAGAGAGAGAGAGAGAGAGAGAGAGAGAGAGAGAGAGAGGAAGAAGAGAGAAAGAAAGAACAAGAAAAAAAAGTATACGAAATAAGAGAAAAATGGAGAGAAAAGGGGGGGAAATGAAAAAGAGAAGGAGACAAAAGAAAAAACAACACGGATACAAAAATAGAAAAATGAAAAATGAAAAGAAAAAACTTAAAAGAGAAAAAAAAAACTTAAAAGAGAAAAGAGAGAAACAGAAAGAGAAGAGAGAGAGAGAGAGAGAGAGAGAGAGAGAGAGAGAGAGAGAGAGAGAGAGAGAGAGAGAGAGAGAGAGAGAGAGAGAGAGAGAGAGCGCGCACACACAAGCGCGTCGCCGGCGATTTCAACGGGCACCATAGATAACGATCTTCAGAGAAAGGTCACGCTAAGAAGACCACTCAACCAGCACTACTTTTACTACTACAACTATCAACAAAATCCCCCCCCCCAAAAAAAAAAAAAAAAAAAAAACACGAAGAAACGGGAACAATAAAGCAATAAAGAACAGAGAAAAAACATAAATTCCAATTAAGAATGAAGATTATGGTGCCGGTGATGGTGATGACAATGATGATAATACTTTCTATTTCTACGTTTGTTCACATTCTCTTTGTACGGCATCATACTTCTTCTTTTCCTTTTCTTTTCTTTTTCCCTTTCTTTTTCTTCATCTTCATCTTCTGCTTTCTTATATATATATATATATATATATATATATATATATATATATATATATATATATATATATATATATATATATATATATATATATATATATATATATATATATATATATATATATATCCGCCACGATGACATTCGGTCTGCCTTATGCCAGGATGGTTTTCAGCAATCTTAATGTTTTAATCGATCTGAACACGTGAAAATATTTCAACATTGCTCCAAACACTTTTCATCTGCATCAAACCATGTTATCATATAAAAATAAATAAATAAATAAAATAAATAAATAGATAAATAAAATATAGCCCAGAACAAATCCTCAGGCTCTTTGTACTATCCTGTCATCAGACTTTTGATCTTTGGCCGGTTAGTTAAAATTGTGTCGTATAAACAGACATCCATATACACAGATATCAATCCATATCTATCGATCTATCGAATATACATTTATTTCTCTATCTGTACGACAGATATGCATGTCTAGACTGACAGACATGCACTTATTTCTGTGTATGTGCCTGTCCGTGTAATGAATGTCAGTTAGGTCGGTCCTGTCACAATTCTAAAAAACCGGCTGTTTAACCCTTTCCTGCCGGAGATAGCGTACATATCATGCCAATATGTGTTAATTTAGCCATTGTTTTTACATATAGGGGGCTCCTCGAGTACCAAGTCACCAATGAGCCAATTCCGAGAACCACCTGTTTAACTTGTTTCACCTGTTTACCTTTTTCCTTAATTTAGTCATTGTGTTTACATATAGAGGGCTCCACAAGTAGT
>NC_091589.1:10413125-10418125 GCF_042767895.1 Penaeus vannamei
AACAAACACGGTTAATAAACATAAACAAAAAATAAAAACACACAAACATACAAAACACGCTTGCAAGGTCTTCATTAACCTATGACGCAACGACGACGCAAAATTAAAAACAAAAAAAAAATCATTGCAATTCCACTCCCGACCAAGCAAAACTTTTTTTTTTCTTTTCTTTTCTTTTTTTACGTCCAATCTCAATTATCTTGTGCGTGTACAGAGAGAGCGAGCGCGCGGGGGGGGGGGGGAGAGAGAGAGAGAGAGAGAGAGAGAGAGAGAGAGAGAGAGAGAGAGAGAGAGAGAGAGAGAGAGAGAGAGAGAGAGAGAGAGAGAGAGAGAGAGGGAGGGAGGGAGGGAGGGAGGGAGAGAGAGAGAGAGAGAGAGAGGGAGAGGGAGAGAGGGAGAGGCAGAGGGAGAGGGAGAGGGAGAGGGAGAGAGAGAGGAGAGAGAGAGAGAGAGAGAGAGAGAGAGAGAGAGAGAGAGAGAGAGAGAGAGAGAGAGAGAGAGAGAGAGAGAGAGAGAGAGAGAGAGAGAGAGAATGAGAGAGAGAGAGAGAGAGAGAGAGAGAGGGAGAGAGAGAGACAGAGACTGAGAGAGAGAGACTGAGATTGAGAGAGAGAGAGAGAGAGAGAGAGAGAGAGAGAGAGAGAGAGAGAGAGAGAGAGAGAGAAAGAGAAAGAGAAAGAGAAAGAGAAAGAGAAAGAGAAAGAGAAAGAGACAGAGAGAGAAAGAGACAGAGAAAGAGAGAGAAAGAGAAAGAGAAAGAGAGAGAAAGAGAAAGAGACAGAGAGCGAAAGAGAAAGAGACAGAGAGCGAAAGAGAAAGAGACAGAGAGAAAGAGAAAGAGACAGAGAGAGAAAAAGAGACAGCGAGAGACACACACACATCAAGAGGAAGAGGAAGAAATAAAATAAACAAAGGAATAGAGAAAGTAAGAAAATAAACCAAAGAAACCAAAGCCGAGAAACAGAACCGGGTCCCATTTCACCAAAAGCGGGAAGCACCGCCGTTGATGAAGCCATTAAGCAAAGCGGGAGAAAAGAAAAAGGAGAAGAAGAAGAAGAAGAAAAAACAAGCCCTTTACCTCCAATGAAATGCAGATGTAAATCACTCCCCCCACCCCCCGTTCCTCCCCTCGCCCCACTCAACCCCCACTCCCTCCTCCCCTCCCACACCCCTTTCCCACCCAACAACCCTCTCCTCCCCTTACCCCTTCCCCTAAAACCCCCCTCACCCTCCCCTCCCCTCCCCTCGACCCCACCTCCTCCTCCCTCATCTCCCCTCCCCTCGCCACACCCCCTCTTCTCCCTCCCCTACCCCCCTCTTCTCCCCTCCCCTACCCCCCTTCTTCTCCCCTCGCCCCATGGGGAGAAAAGATGCATGAGGGCATAATAATAGGCCTTGTCGCATGCCGCCATTAAATTGAATGCCAACAACTTCACCCACCATGACTCGGCTGGTTGGGAAATGCGTGTGTGTGTGTGTGTGTGTGTGTGTGTGTGTGTGTGTGTGTGTGTGTGTGTGTGTGTGTGTGTGTGTGTGTGTGTGTGTGTGTGTGTGTGTGTGTGTGTGTGAGTGTATTCTCCCTTTCCCCCTAATATTCCTATCCCTTTCCCTCTTTACCCCTTCCTCCCCTTCCCCCTCAACCTCCCCATCCCTCTCCCTCTTCACTTCATCCCTTCCTCCCCTTCCACCTCAAACTCGGAGCCACTTCACCTCTCGATCTCTTTCTTATTCTCCCTTCTATCTCTATCTCCACTTCCTTCTAACCCTCCCTTATCATCCACTCCCCTTCCCTCCCTTTCCTTTCCTTCCTTTCCTTTCCTTTCCCTTCCCCTCCCCTTCCACCTCCCTTCCCCTCCCCTTTCCACCTCCTTCCACCTCCCTTCCCAAACCCCTCCCTCCCCTCCTCCTTCCACCTACATCCTTTTCACTTCCACCTTTCCCTTCTATCCCTTTCCCCTTTCCCCTTCCACTTCACATCCCTCCATTCCTCTACCCCACGTACCTACTCCCTCTCCATCCACTTCCACCTCCACCCACTTCCCCTTCCACCTCCACCTTCTCCGTCTCCTCTGCTTCCCCTTCCACCTCCACCTTTCTTCCTCTCTACCCACTTCCTCTTCCATTTCCACTTCCACCTCCACCTTCTACTCTCCTCCCCATCCCCTTCTACCTTCACCTTTCTCCCTCTCCACCTGATTCTACCTCCATCTTCTCAATCTCCTCCGTTTCCCCTTCCATCTCTACCTTTCTCCCTCTCCTCCCCATCCCCTTCCACCTCCACCCTTCTCCCTCTCCACCTACTTCCACTTCCCCCTCCCAACCCGCTTCCCTTCCACCTTCATCCTTCTTCCTCTCCTCCCCTTCCCCTTCCACCTCCACCCTTCTCCCTCTCCTTCCCATCCCCTTCCACCTCCAGCCGCTTCCCCTTCCACCTCCATTCCACCTCCACCCTCCATCCTCTCCTCCCTATCCCCTTCCAAATCCCCTTCCATCCCCCCCCTCCCCCTCTCCTCCCCCTCCCCTTCCCCCTCCCCCCGCTTCCCCTCTCCTCCCCCCCCGCCTCCCCCCCCCCCCCTCTTCCTCTCTTCCCCACCCTCCATTCCACCTCCACCCGCTTCCCCTCTCCTCCCCATCCGCTTCCACCTCCGCCCTTCTTCCTCTCTTCCCCACCTCCATTCCACCTCCACCCATCACCACCAAGACAGCGATGGAGAAGTCAACCCCGAGACAGCGCCCCCCCCCCCTCGGCCAACCAAGCAGAACGCCACCAAATTTAGTCAACCCTATTACGACCGGCGGAGGCTGGGTAGGGGGTAGGGGGTTGGGAGTTGGAGCTGGGGTGGGGGTAGGGGGTCGGGGGTTGGAGCTGGGGTGGGGGTAGGGGGTTGGGGGTTGGAGCTGGGGTAGGGGTAGGGGTTGGGGGTAGGGATTGGGATTGGGGTAGGGGAAGAGGGAGGAGGAGGGGGAGAAGAAAGAGAAGGAGAAGGAACATGAGGTTGGAGTCTAAGAGGAGAATGGGGGTTGTTGAGGAAGAGGAAAAGGAAGAGGAGGAGGAGGAGGAGGAGAGGGGAGGTGAAGGAGAAGAGGAAGAGAGGGAGGTGAGGAGAAGGAGAAGGAGGAAGAGAGAAGGAAGCGGAAGAAGAAGAAGAAGAAGAAGAAGAAGAAGAAGGAGCAGGAGGAAGGAGGAGGAGGAGGAGGAGGAGGAGGAGGAGGAGGAGGAGGAGGAGGAGGACGAGGAGGAAGAAGAAGCGGAGATGAAAGAAGAAGAAGAAAGAGAAGAAGGAGGGGGAGCAGCAGCATCAGTAGTAGGAGGAGGGAAAGGAAGAGGTTTAAATAGGAAAAGAGAAGGAGAGGGAGGGGAAGAGGACAGAGAGGAAGAGAGGCAAGGGAGGTAGAGGAAAATGCATAAAGAGACAACACTAAAAACGAAACAGAGGATGTCAATTGTAATAAAGAACCATAATAAAATAATAATGATAAGAACAATATTAGTAATCGTAATACCACCAATAAAAGCAACAATAATAGTGATAATGATAACGGCAGTAATCATCATCATCATCATCATCATCATCATCATCATCATCATCATCATCATCATCATCATCATCATCATCATCATCATCATCATCATCATAACAATAATAATAATAATAATAATAATAATAATAATAATAATAATAATAACAAAAATAATAATAATAACAATAATAATAATATCGGTAATAATAATAATAGCAATATCAACAACAATAACACTAAGAACAAAAATCATAAAGACAATAACAACATAAACAACAATAACACTCAAAATAACAAGAGAAACAAAAAATTGCCATCCCTACCGACAATCACACTAACAAATAACAATAACAATAACAAGCAAGCAACAAATTAAACTCAAAGCCCCCCCCCCCCCCAGTGCCAACCCGCCGCGGGAACAGCAGCAGCGGCGCCATGAGTCCTTCGGCGCTCATGCAAAGGCCACGGGGGTCTATAAGGGCGCTCCTGGCTGGCTAAAAACGGACTTTATGGTCCCTCTTGCTTCCTTGGCACGCTTTTTCGTTAGTCTCGCTGCTTCACGTTACTAATTCACTCTCTCTATTCATATACATGTGCATACATACATACATACATACATACATACATATATATATATATATATATATATATATATATATATATATATATATATAGAGAGAGAGAGAGAGAGAGAGAGAGAGAGAGAGAGAGAGAAGAGAGAGAGAGAGAGAGAGAGAGAGAGAGAGAGAGAGAGAGAGAGAGGGAGACAGAGAGAAGAGAGAGAGAGAGAGAGAGAGAGAGAGAGAGAGAGAGAGAGAGAGAGAGAGAGAGAGAGAGAGAGAGAGAGAGAGAGAGAGAGAGAGAGAGAAAACAGACAAAGAAAAAGAGAAACACAAAAGACAAAGAAAGAGAAAGGGAATAAAGACATCAAAGAAATCAAGAAATCAAGAAAGAGCAAGAAAGCGAGAAACCACGACCGCCCTGAACACAGACACCCACATGCATACATTCATAAACCAAAAAACAAACAAACAAACAAACAAACAAAAGAGCGCCGCCACTTCGTATACACCCAATTCCAACCCGGATGCGCTAAACGGCTGCACATGCAACCTGCAAGCCGCTTTGCAAGTGCGTTAAAGTATGCATGCATGAACGATACCTGAAGAGAGAGAGAGAGAGAAAGAGAGAGAGAGAGAGAGAGAGAGAGAGAGAGAGAGAGAGAGAGAGAGAGAGAGAGAGAGAGAGAGAGAGAGGGGGAGGGAGGGAGGGAGGGAGGAGGAGGAGGGGGAGGGAGAGGGAGAGGGAGAGGGAGAGGGAGAGGGAGAGAGAGAGAGAGAGAGAGAGAGAGAGAGAGAGAGAGAGAGAGAGAGAGAGAGAGAGAGAGAGAGAGAGAGAGAGAGAGAGAGAGAGAGAGAGGGGGAGGGAGGGAGGGAGGGAGGGAGGGAGGGAGGGAGGGAGGGGAGGGGAGGGAGAGG
>NC_091589.1:10430625-10433125 GCF_042767895.1 Penaeus vannamei
CCCTTCCTCCGCCCCAAAACCTTCTGCCCCCTCCCCCCATCCCCAAACCTCCCTCCCCCCACACCCACACCTCCTTCCCCCCTCCCTCTCCCCTTTCCCCCCGCTCTCCTCTCCATCCCCAAACCTCCCACTCCCCCTTTCCCTTCCCCCCTTCTCCTCTCCATCCCCAAACCTCCTTCCCCCTCTTCCCCCCTCCCCTTCCCCTTTCCCCCGCCCCCACACCTCCCCCGCCCTCATTACCATAACAATAAAAGGAGCATAAACAGCGCCCTGCATTAGCCAGGTCTTCGCCGCCCGCCCCCAGCCCCCCCCCCCTGACGCCCATCCAAGCGCCGGGGAATTTCTCGAAAGGCTTTCATGGGCGGCAAATTTGCGTTCGAGTCTCCTTTTTCGCTTTTGCTCGGGCGCGTTCGAATGTTAAATCCGACTTTCACGTATCATTAGTATCATTTCGCATTTCTTTATTTATCTATTAATTCTATTTATTTATCTATCTATTTATCTATCTATTGATTCTTTCACTTATCTATTTTGTCTGGAACGTTCAAAAGTTAATTTTATCTTTATTTACTTATTTTTAAATCATTCCAGGGGCCTTCGACTGTTGACTGAATTTTTTCATTATCATTTCTTGAGTTGCTATTACGATTACAGGTGTAAACAAGCAACGGAATAACCCAATGCAAACACCATGCAAAAATACACCTGTACTAAAACCATTACCATTAGCGTTTAAATCCCTATCATTACCACTAATATCACCCTCTTTATTACTAAAAATCCTTATAAAAAAAATCACTACTCCTTTCGGCATTCACAATTAATAACCCTACGTAACCATATTTAATTACAATCATCATTCGCAATCAACACCAAATCCTAATTAATGAAGATTTTTCACCGTCACCATTATCATCATTATTTCATTTCCCTCGTTATCAACTTTGCCTTTCACCGTCGAGCTCTTTGCCGTCATCACTATTATCACTGTTATCATAAATTCTCTTTTCTCTCTCGTTTTTCCTTCGCTGGTCATAATTTATTACCTGAAAAAGGAGACAGTTATAAAAGTTATATACGAGTTTAAGATATATATGAGTTTAAGTTATATACGAGTTTTACCAAAAAGCCGAAAATAAACTTTAAAAAAGGATATAAAAGTTACATACGACTTATACCAAAAAGCCGAAAATAAACAAAAAAAAAAAGATATAAAAGTTATATACGAGTTTTACCAAAAAACCGAAAATAAACTTAAAAAAAAAGATAGTTATAAAAGTTACATACGACTTATACCAAAAAGGCGAAAATAAACTTCTCTTCAGCTCGGCCACTTCTAATCTCGCTCTATTTACCAATCTTACTTTCGTCAACACGGCCCCGGACGGAATCTGAATCAGATTTACCCGATTTTATTTTAATTAATCCGGATAATTAATTTCCAAAGGCTCGCTCCGAACTCACGACTTTTACGTGCAACTTTCACTTTAACTTTAATTTTCCTTTTTTTTTTTTTCATTTAATCGCATAAAGCTTCTCATTTGACACCCCTAGCCCCCTCCCCCTCCCTTTCCCTCCCACACCAACTCCACCCCCACATACCCCCTCCACCTCCACCTCCCACATACCTCCTCTCCCCCTCCACCACCACCTCCCACATACCCCCTCTCTCCCTCCACCCCCTCTCCCTCCACCCCACCTCCACCCCCACATACCCCTCTCCCCCTCCACCCCCCACCTCCACCTCCCACATACCCCTCTCCTTCCACCTCCCCACCTCCACCTCCACATACCCCTCTCCCCTCAACCTCCCCACCTCCAACACCCCCACATACCCCCGTCTCCCCCTGCACCTCCCTTCCCCTCCACATACCCCCTCTCCCCCTCCACCTCCACATACCCCCTCTCCCCTCCACCCCGACATACCCCCTCTCCCCCTCCACCTCCCACATACCCCCTCCACCTCCCCACCTCCACCCCCACCTCCACCCACGACCGACACAGCCTCCTGCCACATATATCATGCCTGTACTTGCATGCGTGTCAGGCGGTCTCTTTCTCACTCTCTCGTTTTCCTCGTTCCCTCTCTCATTTCTCCTCCTCCTCCTCCTTGTCTTCTCCCTATCTTCCATCTTCTTTCCCTCTTTTTCTTTTTTCACTTCTCTTTCTCTCTCTCTCTCTCTCCGCTCCCTCCCTGCCTTCTCCTTTCCCTCTCCTATTCCCTTCCTTCATATTTCCCTCTTTCCTTTCCTTTCCCTCTACCCTTCCCCATTCTTCCCTCTCTCTTTCCCTCTTCCATCTCCTTCGCCTCCTTTCCCATCTATCCCTCTATCCTTCTTCCTCGCGGCTTCCCTTCTCTCTCCTTCTTCCTCTCTTCCTCCCCCCATCCTTCTCCTCCTCTCCCTTCTTTCACTCCCCCCATCTTCCTCTCCCTCTCTTGCAATCCACCTTCCTCTCCCTCTCTTGCAATCCACTTTCCTCTCCCTCTCCCTATCTCCTT
>NC_091589.1:10438125-10443125 GCF_042767895.1 Penaeus vannamei
AAGGGGGAGAGAGCGAGAGAGGGAGAGAGAGAGAGAGAGAGAGAGAGAGAGAGAGAGAGAGAGAGAGAGAGAGAGAGAGAGAGAGAGAGAGAGAGAGAGAGAGAGAGAGAGAGGGGAGAGGGAGAGGGAGAGGGAGAGAGGGAGAGAGAAAGAGAGAAAGAGAGAAAGAGAGAGAGAGAGAGAGAGAGAGAGAGAGAGAGAGAGAGAGAGAGAGAGAGAGAGAGAGAGAGAGAGAGAGAGAGAGAGAGAGAGAGGGAGAGAGAGAGAGAGAGAGAGAGAGAGAGAGAGAGAGAGAGAGAGAGAGAGAGAGAGAGAGAGAGAGAGAGAGAGAGAGAGAGAGAGAGAGAGAGAGAGAGAGAGAGAGAGAGAGAGAGAGAGAGAGAGAGAGAGAGAGAGAGACAGAGAGAGAGAGAGAGAGAGAGAGAGAGAGAGAGAGAGAGAGAGAGAGAGAGAGAGAGAGAGAGAGAGAGAGAGAGAGAGAGAGAGAGAGAGAAGGGGGGAGAGGAGGGAAGGAGGGTACTAGTGGAAGAGGAGGGGAAGGGGGGAGAGGAGGGAAGGAGGGTACTAGTGGAAGAGGAGGGGAAGGAAGGAGAGGAAGGGAAGGAAGGGGAGGAGGGGACGGAAGATGTGCTAGATAAAGTAAATCAAGGAAAAGATCATCATATCCACAGACATAAAAGAATGGTAAAAAAAAGAAGAAAAAAAAATAGACTGAGACACAGAATGAAAGGAGACACTGATGCAAGGCAGTTAGTGGAGCTCCCCCCTCCCCCCCTCCCTCCCTCCTACACAACCCAGCGAGGAGAGAGAAAAAAAAGGAGAATGGACACAGAGCCCAGGTCACAGGTCAAGGGTCATAGGGAGGGCGCTTCTGACAGGTCCTGCTGTGAAGCGCTCAGGCTGAACATTCACTGAACATTGGCACCCGTTTTCCCCCTCCCTCCCTCCCTCTCTATTTATTTTAATCTCTATTTGTTTCTCTCTTTCTTTATCACTTCCTTTCCAGCTCTAATTCTCGTTTCCGCTCTCTATCTCTCTCTATTTTTATAATATTCTCGCTCTCTGTCTGTCTGTCTCCCTCTCCATTTCTCTCTCGTTATCTCTCTCTTTCTCCCTCTCCCTCCTCTTTCTCTTTCTCTCCCTCTCTCCTCGCCTTTCCCTTTACTTCCATTTCTTTTCCTCCTCCTTCCATTTCTCTTCTTTTTCTCACTTCAGCCGTCGTCACTTCCCTCTCTTATCCACTTACACATTCTCTCACTCCTCCCTTTTGCTCTCCTCCGCCTTTCCCTCTCCTCTCATTTCACCCCCTCCATTTTCCTCTCCTTTCTCTCTCTCTCCACTTCTCCTCACTCGCCATCCCCTCTGCCTCATCCACTCATCTACTCTCAACTCATTTTCTCTCCCTCTCTCTCTCTACTCCCCTTTTCACTCCCTTCCCCTCTCCCTCTCTCTTTCTTTCTCTCTTCTCGTCTCACCCTCTTCCCTTTATCTCTTCTTCTTCCCATACTCTCTAGCTTCCTCTCTCCCCTCCTTTCCCTTCCCTGTCCCTTCCCCTCTCCTCCTCTTCCCTTCCTTACCGTCAGCTACCCAGTATGTCTCTCCATCCCCTCTTCCTCTCCCTCTCCCTCTTCCTCATTTCCTCTTCTCTCCTCCCCTCCCCACCCCTTCCCTCCCTAACCACCCATACCACACCTCTTCTTCTTTTTCTTTTTTTTTCTTTTTTTTCTTCTTTTTCTCCTTCTCTTTCTTCGTCGTCTTCTTCTTTTTCTCCTTCTTCGTCTTCTTCTTTTTCTCCTTCTTTTTCTTCGTCGTCTCATTCTTTTTCTCCTTCTTCTTCTTCTTCTTCCTTCTCCTTCTTCTTCTCGTTGTCGTCGTTGTTGTTGTTGTTGTTGTTGTTGTTGTTGTTGTTGTTGTTGTTGTTGTTGTTGTTGTTGTTGTTGTTGTTGTTGTTGTTGTTGTTGTTGTTCTTCTTCCTCCTCCTCCCCCCTCCCTCTCCTCCTCCTTCCTCCAACCCTCCTCCCTCCCTCCTTCCTCCTACCCCCTCCCTCCTCCCCTTCTTCCTCCTTCCTCCTACCCTCCTCCCCCTCTTCCTCCACCCTTCCCTCCCTCCTCCCCCCTCCTTCCTCCAACCCTCCACCCCTCTTCCTCCACCTACCCCCTCCCTCTCTCCTTCCTCCTACCCTCCCTCCCCCTCTTCCTTCTCCTCCCCTTCCTCCAACCCTCCTCCCCTCTTCCTCCACCTACCCCTCCCTCTCCCTCCTTCCTCCTACCTTCCTCCAACCCCTCCACCCCCTCTTCCTCCACCTACCCCTCCCTCTCCTCCTTCCTCCTTCCCTCCTCCTCCTTAATCCTACACCCCTCCCTCTCCCCACCTTCCTCCACCTACCCCTTCCCTCCTCCACCCTCCCTCCCCCTCTTCCTCCACCTACCCCTCCCTCTCCCTCCCTCCTTCCTCCACTCCTACCCCCTCCCTCCCCCTCCTTCCTCCACCTACCCCCTTCCCTCCCCCCCTTCCTCCACCCACCCCCTTCCCTCCTCCTCCCCCTCCCTAATCTCCCAACCCCCCACCGTAGCGAAATCCGACGACGTTGCGACCCGGAGATTCCTACGACTCCCTCACTCCCGCAGAGGCGATCCGGCGGGAGTAGGAGAGTAATCCGCGCTGGGGCATGTATCTTTATCGTCGTTATTCCTGCCCCATCTTCTTTTTATCTACCTCTATCATCGTTATTCCTGCTCCATCTTCTTTTTCATCTATCCCTATCATCGTTATTCCTCGCCTATCTTCTTTTTCTTTATCTCTATCATCGTTATTCCTGCCCCACCTTCTTTTTATCTATCTCTATCATCGTTATTCCTGTTCCATCCTTTTTATCTATCTCTATCATCGTTATTCCTGCCCCATCTTCTTTTTTTTATCTATCTCTATCATCGTTATTCTTGCTCCATCTTCTTTTTCATCTATCTCTATCATCGTTATTCCTGCTCCATCTTCTTTTTATCTACCTCTATCATCGTTATTCCTGTTCCATCTTCTTTTTCATCTATCTTTATCATCGTTATTCCTGCCCTATCTTCTTTTTATCTATCTTTATCATCGTTATTCCTGCCCTATCTTCTTTTTATCTATCTCTATCATCGTTATTCCTGCCCCATCTTCTTTTTTATCTATCTTTATCATCGTTATTCCTGCCCTATCTTCTTTTTATCTATCTTTATCATCGTTATGCCTGCTCCATCTTCTTTTTCATCTATCTTTATCATCGTTATTCCTGCTCCATCTTCTTTTTTTGTCTATCTTTATCGTCGTTATTCCTGCTCCATCTTCTTCTTTTTTTATCTATCTTTATCATCGTAATTCCTGCCCTATTTTCTTTATATCTTTATCATCGTTATTGCTCACCTATCTTCTTTTTATCTATCTCTATCATCGTTATTCCAGCTCCATCTTCTTTTTTTATCTATCTTTATCGTCGTTATTCCTGCCCTATCTTCATTTTTATCTATCAATCATCGTTATCTTATTTATCGTCGTTATTCCTCTCCGATTCCGGGCATAGAAAGCGAAGGAAAGATCCCGGATTTGGTTATCTTTTATTCCCTCTCTATCCTTTTTACTGCCATCTTTATCACCGTTATTCCTCTCCGACCACCGGGCACGAGGAGCGATTATGCAAGAGATTCGGTATCTTTATTCCCTCTCTTTTTATTTTTATCTTTATTATCATTATTCTTCTCCGGCCACCGGGCACGGGAAACGATTAGGCAAGAGATTCGGTATCTTTATTCCCTCTCTTTTTATTTTTATCTTTATTATCATTATTCCTCTCCGACCACCGGGCACGGGAAACGATTAGGCAAGAGATTCGGTTTCTTTATTCCCTCTTTTTATTTTTATATTTATTATCATTATTCTTCTCCGACCACCGGGCACGGGAAACGATTAGGCAAGAGATTCGGTATCTTTATTCCCTCTCTTTTTATTTTTATCTTTATTATCATTATTCCTCTCCGACCACCGGGCACGGGAAACGATTAGGCAAGAGATTCGGTATCTTTATTCCCTCTCTTTTTATTTTTATCTTTATTATCATTATTCTTCTCCGACCACCGGGCAAGGGAAACGATTAGGCAAGAGATTCGGTTTCTTTATTCCCTCTTTTTATTTTTATCTTTATTATCATTATTCTTCTCCGGCCACCGTATTCCTCTACGATATTTCGATATTTCGAAAAAAAATCTCGTATTTTATTTTCCTTTATTCCTTTTGTTATATCTTTTTATCACCATCTTTATCACCGTTATTCCTCTCGGACCCTATGGGCACAGGGAACGATTAGAGGAGAAATTGTTTATCTTCATTTCTTCTTCTCTTTTTCTCTCTCTATCTTTATCACCGTTATTCCTCTACGATGCCGGGCATAAGAGCTAATATGTCAAAAAAAAAAAAAAAAAAAATATATATATCGTATTTAATTTTTCTTTATTCCTTTTTTTAACCTTTTGTATCATATTTATCATCGTTTTTTTCCCTCTCCGACCCCCCGAGGACAGGGAACGATTAGACAAGATAATCGTCATCATTTCTTTTTCGCTTTTTATCTCTTTATCTTCATTATCGCTTTTCCTCTACGACGCCGGAAACGACAAAAAGAGCCTCAGTTTTTGTATACTTTTTACTCTTTTTTTTAATCCTTTATTATCATATTTATCATCGTTTTTCCCCTCTCCGACCCCCGGCCACAGGGAACGATTAGACAAAATAAACGTAGTCTTTATTTCTTCTTCTCTTTTTATCTTTTCATTTTTATTATCTCGGATTTCGCTTACCTTTTTCCCACCTCTTTTTTAATCCCTTTTTTATCGTCCTCTTTTTTAATCCTTTTTTATCGTCCTCCTTATCATCTACCCGGGCAACGAGAGGCGACTAGGTATGGTATTCGTTATCGTTATTTCTATTTCCCTTTTTATCACCCTGCTCCTCGTTATTCATTCTTCTC
>NC_091589.1:10458125-10463125 GCF_042767895.1 Penaeus vannamei
TCCCTCTCCCTCCTCATCCCCCCCTCTCTCTCCCTTTTATTCTTCCTTTGCTCTCCCTTTTCCTATTCACCGGTATATCTTCCCCTCTCCCTATAAGTTTTCCCTTCTCTCTCTCCCTTCTTTTACCTCTTCTTCTTCTTCTCCTTCACCCCTATATTTCTTCATCTCCCTATTCACCTTTGTATCTCTTCTTCCCCTCCCCCAATCCATCTCCCCCTTTTTACCTCTTCCCCTCCCCCCTCCAAATTCATCTCTACATCTGTCCTTTTTCCTTTCCTTCTTCTCCCTCTCTCCCTCTCTCATCTTCACTCCCTACCTCCCCATCCCCACAAGACACAAACCCATCCTTCACACGCACTTGTTCTCACCTTCCCACCCATTCCCCATTTAATCCCTCTACCTCTCTCCCTTCCTTCCTCCTTCCTTCCCATGTCCCTCCCTCCCTCCCTCCCTCTTCCTTCCTTCCTCCCTCCTCCCTTCCTTCCTTCCTCCTTCCTTCCTCCCTCCCTTCCCTTCCTTCCACCCTTCTCCCCTTCCCCTTCCCCTCCCTCCCTCCCCTCCCTCCTTCCCCCCAAAATACCCGCTCCCCTCACCCTCCATCCCCCCACCCTCCCTTCAACCTAGTAGGACCTTGTTGCACGCTGCTATCGACCTAGTTGCAAGTTGCAGGCTCCCATCGGCCGAGCCCTAATCGCTAACATGCACGTACGCACAGGTCTCTCAGCGGGGGGCATGGGGGGGCATGGGGGGGTATGGGGCGGGGCGGGAGCGGGGCAGGGGGGGGAGGGGAGAGACTGATCGGTTGCAAAGTGATGATAGAAGCGATAACTGAGCTATTGCTATGTTGAAATCAATGTCTGGATGACTATTCGGTTCATTTAAAGGAACTATTATAATAAATGGATGGATGGATATATTGATAAATGGAATTATAAGAAAAAAAAGCTATTTAGTTGATATTCATAAATGAATGAATGGCTTAAAATTGATATAAGGAATTATAAAAATGAGAAAAAAATGTTAACAAACATAACTAAAATGCATAAAACAAAACAAATAAACAACCCTTCAGAAATCCAAGTACAAACAATCCGATAGTAATAACTAACAAACAAACAAACACCAAACCCGCACGAAATGAAACAAATACCAAATCTAAAAGAAACGAAACGAAGCAAACACCAAATTCTAACAAACGAGACAAACATATTCCACATCCAAACTAGACGAAAGCAAACAAACAACCACCAAACCCAAACAAACACAAAATCCAAACGAAATCAAACAAACACCCAATCTAAACGAAACGAAACAAACCACCACCACCAAACCCAAACAAAACAAACACCCAACCCAAACGAAACAAACCACCACCAAACCCAAACAAAACAAACAAACACAAAATCCAAATAAAACAAACAAACCGCTAACCTAAACGAAACAAACCACCAGCACCAAACAAATGAAACGAAACAAACCACCACCAAACACCAAACAAACACAAAAATCCAAACAAAACAAACAAACACAAAACAAAAACAAAATCCAAACAAAACAAACAAACACCAAACCCAAACGAAACAAACCACCACCAAACCCAAACAAACAAACACATTAACACCAAACGAAACAAACCACCTCCAAACGAAACGAAACAAACCACCCCCAACCGAAACAAACAACCGCACCCGACCCCCCCCCCCCCCAGACGAGAGCACAAGGCAGCAGGCACCCCGACGCACACCCAACCTCCCCCGCGGCCAACCGTCTGTCTCGGGGCAAATTTTCACCCCTAAATAAGGCGTCCCCGGCCCCTAAATCAGGGGAGAAGGGGAGGGGGAAGGGAAGGAGAAGGGGCGGGGGATGGGGAGGGGAGGGGAGAAGGAGAAGGGGAGGGGGAAGGGAAAGGGAGAAGGGGAGGGGAGGGAAGGGAGGGAGAAGGGGACGGGAGGGGGAGGGAGAAGGTTAGGTGAGGGTGAAGGGGAAGGGAGTAGGGGAAAGGCAAGTGCGCGAATCGAGATCGTGTAAAGTGGGGTGGGGGGATGGGGGGCACAGGTGCGGGGGTACATGGGAAGTGCCAGGTACAATTATGCTTTATTCACGTGGTTTAGTAAAAGAGAAGGAGGGGAGGAGGGAGGGAGGGAAGGAGGGGGAGGAGGAGGTGGAGAGGGGGAGGAGAGGGAGAAGGTGGAGACGGGCGAGGAGGAGGAAGGAGGGGTGAAGAAGGAGTAAAAACAGTGTATAGAAGGGGACAGGTACATGGCAGGTTGGTTGGTTGCTAAATGAGAAAAGTGGGGAGGGAGGAGGGGGCGGAGGAGTGGAAGGTTGGGGGAGGTAGAAGAGAAGGTGGAGAGGGGGGAGAAAGGTGGGAACAGGGAAAGAAGGGGAGAAGGTGGAGAGGGGTTGAAGAGAAGGTGTAAAGGGAGAGAAGGTGGAGAGGAGCAAGGAGGGGGAAGGAGGGGAAAGGAGGAGTAAACGGTGCATGGTATGGAACAGGTACATGACAGGTTGGTTGGTTGCTAAATGAAAAGGGTTGGGAGGGGGAGAAGAGGAAGGGGGTGGAAGGTGATGGAGGGGGAGGCAGAGGAGAAGGTGGAGAAAGGGGAGAAAGGTGGGAACAGGGGAGGAAGGGAAGAAGGTGGAGAGGAGGAGGATATGTGAGGATGGGGGAGGTAGGTGAGAAAGATGGGGATGGGGGAGGTAGGTGAGAAAGGTGGGGATGGAGGGAAGTAAAGGAGAAGGTAGAGAGGGGGGAAGGTGGGAATAGGGGAGGAAGGGCAGAAGGTGGAGAGGGGTGAGGAGGGGGAAGGGAGGAGTAAAAACGGTGTATGAAAGGGGGACAGGTACATGACAGGTTGGTTGGTTGCTAAATGAGAAGGGTGGGGAGGGAGGGGGAGAAGAGGGAGGGGGCTGGAAGGTGTGGATGGTGGAGGTAAGACAGGAAGGTGGAGAGAGAGAGAGGAAAGGTGAGGATGGGGGAGGTAGGGGAGAAAGGTGGGGATGGGGGAGGTAGGGGAGAAAGGTGGGGAAGGGGGAGATAAAGGAGAAGGTGAAGAAAGAGAAGAAGTGAGGCTGGGGAGAGAAGGTGGAGAAGGAGTGAAGAGGTGTAGAAGGGAGAGAAATGGAAAGCATATGAGGAAAAGAAGGGATAAGAGACAGAAGGTGGAGAGAAAGAGGATGGAGAGGAGCGACAAGGTGAAAGGAAGGAGGGGGGAGAGTAAAGGGAGGAGGAGGGGGGGGAGGGGATAGGGAGGGAGCGTAGAGTGCATAGGGCAACCAAGTGGGTGGCGTATGTAGAGTGTCTCTCCTTATTGAGTGGAGGGGCGGACGAGCGACGGCGAAAAAGAGGGCAGAGGCACCTGAGAGTTATGAAGGGGGAGGGGGGGGGGAGGGGGAGGGGGGGGGAGGGGAGGGGAGAAGGGCGGAATGGGAATTGGGGAGAGGGGAGGAGTAGGGGGAGTAGGGGGAGGGCAGGGAAGAGGAGGAAGAGAAGGGATGAAGGGGGAGGAAGAGGAGGAGGAGAAGAAGGCGTGAAGGAGAGAGGAAGAGTTAGAAGAAGAAGAGGAGGAGGAGGAGGGGCGAAGGCAGGAAGAAGGAGAAGAAGAAGAAGACGAAGGAAGAGACAAAGGAGAAAGAGTAGGCAACGGAAAAAGAGCACGAAAAGAAGAAGGAAAATGAGAAGAAAGAGGAGGAGGAGGAGGAGCCTAAAGAGCTAAAATAAGGCGGAGTCAGGTGGTAATTGAGTTGAGCTAATTGCCAAATGGGCGTGGCTTAAGATGGCAAGGAGATGAGAGGAGGAGAGAAGGAGACGGAGAGCAGGGGGAAGGGACAGGTGAGAGAGAGAGGGGAAGAGTGATGAAAGGAATAATGGAAGAGATAAGAGGAGGAAGGAGGGAGACGGAGGGGAAGGGAAGAGTGGTGAGAGGGAGAAGATAGGAGATGAAAGGAGGGATAGGAAGAAGTGATCAAAAGGAGAAGGAAGAAGTGATCAAAAGGAGAAGGGAGGAGTGGTGAGAGAAGGAGAAGGGAGGAGATGAGAGGAGGCGGAGGGAGGAATGGTGCAAACGAGAAGAAAGAAGGGAGGAGATGAGATATGCAAGGGAGAAGGGAGGAAATGGGAGAAAGAGGAGTAGGGAAGGGAGGGGAGGGAAGGAGAGGAGTAAGAAAGGAGTAGGGAGGGGATGGAAGGAGAAGAGAAGGTAGAGGAGGGAAGATGAGGAGAAGGGAGGGGAGAAAGAGTAGGAAGGAGAGAAAGATGAGAAGAGAGGGAGAAAGGGGTAGGGAGGATAGGGAGGGAAGGGGAGGAGAGGAGAAGAGAAGAGAGGGAGAAAGAGGAGTAGGGAGGAGAGAGAAGGAAAAGGGAGAAGAGGAGAGGAGAGGATAAGAGAGGGGAGAATGAGGAGTAGGGAGGAGAGAGAAGGAAAATGGAGAAGAGGAGTAGGAAGGAGAGGAGAGCATAAAAGAATGGAAAAAGAGGAGTAGGGAGAAGAGGAGAGGAAAAGGGAGAAGAAGGGAGAAGAAAGGAAGAGGGGAGAATCACTCAACCCGCAGCACCGATTCGAACAAACGGCCTTAAATCTTGACGGATGACGTCGTCGGCGAATCAGAAGAGAGACTCGACCTTCCGCCCATTCCATCCAGCCAATGGGCGGCGCCGAGAGCTATTTGTGGGCGTGGCTAAGATATGCAGCACAGCCTACGGACCAGGTCGACCGAAATGTGAAGGCGAAAATGAATGGTAAGGTCAAAGAAACACGCATAAAAAGGAACGAAAATAAACGGAAATACCAAGAGAGAGAGAGAGAGAGAGAGAGAGAGAGAGAGAGAGAGAGAGAGAGAGAGAGAGAGAGAGAGAGAGAGAGAGAGAGAGAGAGAGAGAAGAGAGACGAGAGAGAGAGAGGCGAGAGAGAGCAGAGAGAGAGAGAGAGAGAGAGAGACAGAGAGAGAGAGAGAGAGAGAGAGAGAGAGAGAGAGAGAGAGAGAGAGAGAGGAGAGAGAGA
>NC_091589.1:10473125-10478125 GCF_042767895.1 Penaeus vannamei
CTCTCTCGCTGTCTCTTTCTCTTTCCAATTCTCTCGCTGTCTCTTTCTCTTTCCAACTCTCTCGCTGTCTCTTTCTCTCACCCACTCCTATCTTCTTTCTTTCTCTCTTTCTCTCTCTCACCCTCTCCCTCTTTCTTTCTTTCTCTCTTTTTCTCTCTCTCACTCTCTCCCTCTTTCTTTCTTTCTCTCTCTCTCTCACCCTCTCCCTCTTTCTTTCTTGCTCTCTTTTTCTCTCTAACTCTTTCCCTTTTTCTCTCTCACACCCTCTCCCTCTTTCTTTCTTTCTCTCTCTCTCTCTCTCACCCACTCCCTCTTTCTCTCTCACTCTCTCCCTTTTCTCTCTCACCCTCTCCCTCTTTCTTTCTTCTCTCTTTTTCTCTCTAACTCTCTCCCTTTTTTTCTCTCTCACCCTCACCCTCTCCTTCTTTCTTTCTTTTCTCTCTCTCCCTCTCTCACCCTCTCCCTTTTTCTCTCTCTTCCTCTCTCACCCTCTCCCTTTTTCTCTCTCTCCCTCTCTCCCTCTCTCCTCTCTCCCTCCCTCCTCCTCTCCTCCCTCCCTCCCTCCCTCCCCCTCCTCCCTCCTCCCTCCCTCTCTCTCTCTCTCTCTCTCTCTCTCTCTCTCTCTCTCTCTCTCTCTCTCTCTCTTCTTCTCTTCTTCTCTCTCTCACCTCTCTCCCCCTTTCTCTCACCCTCTCTCTCACCCTCTCTCACCCTCTCTCTCACCCTCTCTCTCACCCTCTCTCTCACCCTCTCTCTCACCCTCTCTCTCACCCTCTCTCTCACCCTCTCTCTCATCCTCTCTCTCATCCTCTCTCTCATCCTCTCTCTCATCCTCTCTCTCATCCTCTCTCTCACCCTCTCTCTCACCATCTCTCTCACCATCTCTCTCACCCTCTCTCTCACCCTCTCTCTCACCCTCTCTCTCACCCTCTCTCTCACCCTCTCTCTCACCCTCTCTCTCACCCTCT
Organism: Penaeus vannamei; assembly: GCF_042767895.1. Taxonomy (NCBI): domain Eukaryota; kingdom Metazoa; phylum Arthropoda; class Malacostraca; order Decapoda; family Penaeidae; genus Penaeus; species Penaeus vannamei. The sequence continues at coordinate 10,474,094 of NC_091589.1, forward strand.
CTCTCACCCTCTCTCTCACCCTCTCTCTCACCCTCTCTCTCACCCTCTCTTTCCCTCTCCCTCTCTCCCTGTTTAGATCTTTTCTTTTTTTGTGATCGATATTCTTCCTCGAAATCTCTGTTATTTCATGTTTCTTCCATTTTTTTTTTTTTTTTTTATCTTTCACTCATTCCTCCTCTCCGGACGCGCGTGTGTGAGTGACCGTGTGCGTGTGTCTGGATTGGTGTGTACGTGCGTGTGCGTATGAGTGTTAGAATTACGGTCTTCTTCAAGAAAATGAAAAAAAAAAAAAATGATAGTCCTAAAAAAGAGACATGAATTACGGACTTCCTCAAGAAAATGACATAAAAATGATAGTCCTAAAAGAGAAACATGAACCTAATGATACACTGATTTTTTTTATAACAAGGTTGAAGAGAGAGAGAGAGAGAGAGAGAGAGAGAGAGAGAGAGAGAGAGAGAGAGAGAGAGAGAGAGAGAGAGAGAGAGAGAGAGAGAGAGAAAACACAAAGAAGAAACTCTAAGAGAATATGAACGTCACACTCCACGCACACATCCACACTCACTCCCACTCATGCCCCTCACACAGTGTAAACAAATTAACGCCCACTCTCACGCAACATAAGCAAATTAATCCGTAAATATCATAATAAAAAATAAAATAAAAAAAGTCCCAGACGCCATCACAAACGATGTGTCAATTACTGACTCCCACTCTCACTCCCACCTGTATGTCTGCTTCTTACTCCCGCTCCCTCTAACTCTCTCTCTCTCCCTTTCCCTATCCCCTGCTTCTCCACCTCCTTCTTCCTCTTCCTCTCTTTCTTCCTTCTCCCTCTTCCTCTCTTTCTTCCTTCTCACTCTTCCTCTCTTTCTTCCTTCTCCCTCTTCGTCTCTTTCTTCCTTCTCCCTCTCCCTCTCCCTCTTCCTCTCCTTCTCCCTCTCCCTCTCTCTCTCCCTTTCCCTCTCCTTCTCCCTCTTCCTCTCCCTCACACCCCCACCCCTCCTCCCCACGCCATCACCCCCTCGCACCCTCCACATTTAACCCTTTCCCTACATGTCAAAGGAAAACAAACTCCCCAGCCCAAACACTCCCCCTACCACCCCCCCTTACCCCCACCTCACACCCACCCACCCACGTCCGTCACACAGGGGGTGGGGCAGAATGGGGTGGGGGGTGGGTAGGCATCTACGCCGTCTGAGGGGAAGAATAAATCCACAGTGGGTTTTCGGTGGATGGGCGTTGTGTCTGTGGGTGGGTGAGTGCTGTGTGTGTGTGTGGGTGTTGTGTGCGCGTGTGTGTGGATGGTGGGTGGGTGAGTGTTGTGTGAGTGAGTGTTGCGTGTGCGTGTGTGTGGATGGTGGGTGGGTGAGTGTTGTGTGTGGGTGTTGTGTGCGCGTGTGTGTGGATGGTGAGTGAGTGAGTGTTCTGTGTGCGTGTGTGGATGGTGGGTGGGTGAGTGCTGTATGTGTGTGCAGGTGCTGTTTGCGTGTGTGTGGATGGTGGGTGGGTTTCAGTATGTGTTTAGGGTGTGTGGATATGAGGTATGACTGTGGATGAATAGGGAGTGTGTTTGTGGATTTGGGGTTATGCGTGTGGATAGTCATGTGGGTAGTTTGTAATTTATGGGTGTGCGTGTGGATGTGACCAGTGGGTGTGATTGCCTAATTGTGGATATGTGTGGATAGTGGATATGACTGCGGATATGACCAGGAGTCGACACTGTACGTTAGGGAAGTCCACGTGGGAAGTGCGTGTGGATAAGGAGTACGACGGTGGATAAGGACTACGATTGTGGATAAGGAGTCCGCTTTGGGGAGGGATGTGGATAAGCGGATGAAACCGCGTCGGGGAAGCTGGAGGTCTAAATACCACGTGTCAAACTGTCAACAATTATGCGTGTTTTCCCCCGACGCAGCGGGTGTAACTACAGGCACATGCATGAATATGTGTGGGTTTCTTGCATGCACAAGCACTCGGTCTCTGCCTGTTCCTCTCTTTCTGTCTGTCTGTCTGTCTGTCTGTCTGTCTGTCAGTCTGTCTGTCTGTCTTTCTGTCCGCCTTTGTGTTGTTTTTTCCCTTCCCCATCTATGTGGGTATCTATATCTATCTATCCTACATATCTACCTGTTTGTCTATCTATCACTCTATATCTATCAATATACAGGCACAAAGACATGGTGTGTGTGTGTATGTGCGTGTGCGACACACGCTACAAACACAAACACAAACACACACACACACATACACACACACACACACACACACACACACACACACACACACACACACACACACACACACACACACACACACACACACACACAGAATAAATATACATACATACATACATATATACATACACACTCACACAAACATATAACACACAAAAGCGAGAAGCAGCAAGCCCAGAGGCGCCCGCACAAACAGCGACCACACAATTACAAATTTTCCCTCCGCTCCCCCCCTCCCCGCCCCTCCCGCCCCCCTCCTCACGCCCCCCGCCCCGCCCCTCCGCCCCGCCCGCCCGCCCGACGAGACAAGACCAAACCGGCCCGAAAATTAGCACGCCCATTTTATACAAGCGGCCGTTCCATCACCCGCTGTTCAAAGGGAGGGCCGCAAGCAAGCAAGCAAACAGGCAGGTAAGCAAGCAAGAAAGAGAGAGAGAGAGAAGGAGAAAGAGAGAGAGAGAGAGAGAGAGAAGGAGACAGAGAGAGAGAGAGAGAGAGAAGGGGACAGAGAGAGAGAGAGAGAGAGAGAACAAGTAAAGAAAGAAAGCAAGAGGAGAAGTAAACTAGAAAACGAGAGAATATAAGTGAAGGATGAAAAGAAAAGAAGAGCAAGAAAGTAAACGAGGGAACAAGCAAGAGAGCAAGAAAATAAGGGTACGAGCAAGCAAGCAAAATAATGGGGAAAGGGAGCCACCTAAACAAAGAGCGAGAACAAGCAAAAGAGCAATAAATAAACATGAAAACAAATAAACAAACATGATAGCAAACAAGTAGAAGAGCAAGCAAACAAACAAGCAAATCAACAAACACGCAATCAAGCAAGTAAGAAAATAAACATGCAATCAAGCAAACAAGACAATCAATCAAGCAAATCAACAAACACGCAATCAAGCAAACAGAACAATCAATCAATCAAGCAAACAAACCTGAAAGCAAGCAAGCAATAATTAAGAAAAAAAAAAACATGCCACTTGCACTCCAACTCCCTCAGTCGCAGAAAATGAGCGATTGGGGGGGGGGGTCGCAGGAATGAGGGGATGTGGGTCGTACAAAATTTTATCCTTGTCAATATATTTGTGGTTATTATTGTTATCACTACTGTCACCATTATTCTTATCATTATCATTATTACTTTGGGCATCGTCATCATCTAATTATCATCACTTACTATTATCATCAGTCTTATTACTATTAGTATTATCATCATCATAATCATCACTATCATGATCATCATCACTATTATCACCATAATCATAGTTTTCGTATCATCACAATCACCAGTACCACTACCATCATACACAATTTCTATCGCCAATTTACAAATTATTCCAAACACCCTCACAACTCGTCATCACATCACGACCACCACAACCCTAATTCACCATAATTCTCATCACCACCATCATTATCTAAACCATAATGGTTGTAGTCACCACAATTCCCTTCGCCGAAGTCATTATGATAACCATAACGTTTGTAATCATAACCACAATTCTCATCACAATACTATTCTTCACCACAATACTCACAATCATCATCACAGTCCTCATCGCACCTTCGCACAATCACAATCACACCATATCCTATCCTCATTGTAGCATCCATACTCATAACCCTCACCATAATCCTCACAAACACCGCCTTTATCCTCATCACAACCTATCACAACTCACAACAACCTCTTTCATCATCTCAACCATTCACTTCATGTACTCACAAAGCCCCTCACCATCCTCACAATCCTCACCACAACCCGTTGCATCATTCCTATCACTCACCTCAACTCCTCACAACCACC